>NC_064923.1:331748984-332052578 GCF_023897955.1 Schistocerca gregaria
GGAAACAAAAGAAAAATTCGGAGTAGGTATTAAAGTCCATGGAGAGGAAATAAAAAAGTTTGAGGTTCGCCGATGACATTGTAATTCTGTCAGAGACAGCAAAGGACTTGGAAGAGCAGTTGAACGGAATGGGCAGTGTCTTGAAAGGAGGATATAAGATGAACATCAACAAAAGCAAAACGAGGATATTGGAATTTTGTCGAATTTTGTCGGATGATGCTGAGGGAATTTGATTAGGAAATGAGACACTTAAAGTAGTAAAGGAGTTTTGCTATTTGGAGAACAAAATAACTGATGGTGGTCGAAGTTGAGAGGATATAAAATGTAGACTGGCAATGTCAAGGAAAGCATTTCTGACGAAGAGAAATTTGTTAACATCGAGTATAGATTTAAGTGTCAGGAAGTTGTTGCTGAAAGTATTTGTGTGGAGTGTAGCCATATATGGAAGTGAAACATGAACGATAAACAGTTTGGATAAGAAGAGAATAGAAGCCTTCGAAATGTGGTGCTACAGAACAATGCTGAAGATTAGGTGGGTAGATCACATAACTAATAAGCAGGTATTGATTATAATTGGGGAGAAGAGGAGTTTGTCGCACAACTTGACAAGAAGAAGGGACCGGTCGGTAGGACATGTTCTGAGGCATAAAGGGATCACAAATTTAGCATTTGAGGGCAGCGTGGAGGGTAAAAATCGTAGAGGGAGACCAAGAGATGAATACACTAAGCATATTCAGAAGGATGTAGGTTGCAGTAACTACTGGGAGATGAAAAAGCTTGCACAGGATAGAGTGGAGAGCTGCATCAAATCAGTCTCAGGACTGAGGACAACAACAACAACAACATGGGTGCATGACGGGAATTAACAGACTTTGAGCGCAGAATGGTAGTTAGAGCAGTCAATTTCGGATATACTTAGGGAATTCAATATTTCGCCATCCAATGTGAACAGTATGCCGAGAATAACAAATTCGAGGGATTGCCTCTCACTACGGACAACGCAGTGGCCGACATTCTTCACTTAACGACCGAGAGCAGCGGCGTTTGCGTAGAGTTGTCAGTGCTAACAGACAAGTAACACTGCGCGAAATAACCGAAGAAATCAAACTAGGACGTACAATGAACGCATCCGTTAGGACAGTGCGCCAAAATCTGGCGTTAATGGCCTATGGTAGCAGACGACACATGCGAGTGCCTTTGCTAGTAACACATCACCTGCAGCGCCTTTCGAGGGCTCTGACTGTATCATTTGGATCCTAGACGACTGGAAACCCGTGACCTGGTCACACTAATCCCAATTCCAGTTGTAAGTGCTGAAGGTAGGGTTCGAGTGTGGCGCATGAAGCCAAGGAACCATGTTTTCAGCAAGAGGCTGTGCAAGCTGTTGGTGGCTACATAACGGTGTGTTCTGTGTTTACGTGGAATGGACGGGCTCCTCTCGAGGTAGCCGTTCATGGACGTCATACTCGCAAACAATTCGCAATGTCACGGGGCCACAGTTGTTCACCAATGACTCGAAAGACATTTGGACAGTTCAAGCGAATGGTATGGCCACTCAGATCACTCGACATGCATCACATCAAACATTTGTGAGACATAATCAAGAGGTCAGTTCGTGTACAAAATGCTGCACTGGCAACACTTTACCAATTATAGACGGCTATGAGCCAGCATGGCTCAATATTTCTGCTGGGGACTTCCAACGACTTGCTGACTTCATGCTACGTCGGGCTGCTGTAGAACGCCGTGAGAAGGAGGTCCGACACAATAATGGTGGGTATCCGATGACTTTTGTCACCTCAGTGTACTCTCATTGTGTATTCCCTTCTGTTAAATGTTTTCAATCGCTTCACCAACGTTACAGTGTCGTTCACATCCTCCGACCGTGCTGTAACTCTTCACAGTCCTCCACACTAGAATCAGAAACGGAGCGAGTACGACTGCAGTATTGAGATTTGCCTACATTAGACGTCAAGGCGCCGCTGGTACCTCAGTGTTCTATTGGTTTCCCCTCAGCCCGCCTCCGTCCCGCGAGAACGAGGTGTCTCACAACGGTGACGCTGAGGACGCTTTTTGATCGTCGACTCTTACGCTCTCAGTTAAATTTTGCGTGGGTGTGACGCCGCGGCATAGTACGGAGGTTACGTGCACGATCTTGTTGCTGTAATGCAGCACAGACATGGCTAAATCGACCGATTCTTGAGATCAGACAGACTAAGGAAGCTGTGTTTTGTGAGACTGAGGAGGGTGTAACATGAAAATATTATGTGATGTACTGAATTGCAAATTTGCCCCATAAGAGGAAGAGTGACTCCTGAATGAAGTTCGATGTTCTAGTCCATCCTGAATTTTCTTATGTTGAGAATATCGAAGGAACGATCTGTTTTATTTGCTAAAAATATTCAACAGGCCAGATCGTATAAATATTTCTGCATTTAACAACAACCGGTTTCGACCGACTTTGCTATCATCTTCAGGTCTTAAAAATCTTCTTGTTATGAAACGTTTTTATTTTACCTTAGACTTCACGTCAAGTTGTCATGTAGATGATTATCGGCACATTATGAAAGGTCTGCCATAACTAAAATATTAAAAAACGTAAAGCACTCTGTGCAAATGGCCATGTCCATACGTATCGTTCACAGGTGGATAAGCTGTACGTTATATGCCATTAAAGTGTATTTTCAATGTTTAGAATATGTCTAGCTTATGTAAACAGATTTACTACTGTGTACTATGTTTTTGTGACGTAACATCTATCTACGACTATGTGTGAACGATTTATATACGGAGACATTTGCACAAGGTGCTTTATGTTTTTAAATATTTTAATTACGACAAACCTTTTAGAATGTTCTTATTTTTATTCATATGACAACTTGGCGTGAGATACAACGTAAAATGGAGACTTTCATAACAAAAAGACTTTTTTAAGACCTGAAGTGGCAGCTAAATCTGTCGAAATCTGTTGTTTTTAAATGAACAAATATTTATGCGATCTTGGCTGGTTAACATCTCTAGTCCATACTTCAAATAGAAAACATACGGAGTTCGTTCAGTGCATACAAAATGGTTGTATTCTTGCTTATTAATTTACAGCACTCCTGGAATTTTTTTAAATGCATATATATGTACCGTTCGTCCGAAAGGTTTTCGAGACTGACTTTATTCCTGGCACACAAGTGACATCAGAGCAGTAACGTCGGTGAGACTTTGAACTAACAACTGTAACCAACGTACGTGTCTTTGACACGTCAATTGTGAGTAGCCAGTGTTAATTAGTGGACATTCGGCCGTAGTGTGTCGACGTTGTGCCCCAAATCGCAACTAACGAACTCCTCTAAATCAAGTGTTGAAGACATTCTCCAGTAAGTTTTCAACTAGAAATATGGTGTGCAGAGTTTGTCCCACACACCTTGTCTTCCAAACATAAAGAACGACACGAGGTCTCCTGCTGCGACCTTACTGAAATGCAAAATATGGACAATTCTTTCCTTGAAGAAAGTATTACGGGGCACTAGACTTGGTGTTATCAAAACGAACCTACCACAAAGTGCACAAATTCACATCAAGGGTGATAATTTTGATAACATAACCGCAATTCAAGCATACAAATGATACAGAAGTCGGACATCGTCCCAAATAAGGCCTTTTGTCACAGTTTCGCGTGGCTTTGTGAACGTTCTGTGTATTGCGTTCAAGTAGAGATAGACTGTATAGAACACTTAAAGAATTGAACTATTATCTGAAGTTTTCTCTTTTTGTTAATCCAGTCTCTAAACTGAAACGTGTACATACATACAAACACACATAGACTATACATTTTAATATTCACCTACACAAACGTACTTTTACACAAGGTATTTCTTTTGACTTGAGACAGCTAAATATCTCGAAAACGAAGCATTATACTAAAATATGTTTACGTGAAAAGTTAATAGTGTTCTGACGTAACCACAAGCGCTGGAACGAAGTCGAAGAATGCAAGACCAGAGAAGGCGGCGGTGAAACGATGTCGGCCAATGGTGCGCTGATTAGGACCGCGCCGCGTCAGAAGCGACACCTGTAAGAAGTGGATATACGCGCCGCTCCTGCCAGCCTCGCTGTGACATTGGTGGAACGTATTTGGTTAGGTTAGGTTAGTGTTTAACGTCCCGTCGACAACGAGGTCATTAGAGACGGAGCGCAAGCTCGGGTTAGGGAAGGACTGGAAAGGAAATTGGCCGTGCCCTTTCAAAGGAACCATCCCGGCATTCGCCTGGAGTGATTTAGGGAAATCACGGAAAATCTAAACCAGGATGGCTGGAGACGGAATTGAACCGTATTTGGGAGCAGAGCACGGCCTAGGAAAGAGTGCTACGAATTTAGTAAAGGTGATCAACAAACTGTGTGACCAACTTCCATGAGATCCGACTTGGTTGCATGTCGACCTTCGTTTGCGACACCTTTATAAACATAATTTAAGTATTGTCATTCTGCTTTATAGATATAAAACTAATAATGTTATTTGCTTGAGCCGTTGTATAGCATTCCGAGAACGCAGCATCCCTTAGGCACCATGCACGAGACGAGGGGGCAGGACCCAACAAATGGTAGTAAAGGAGACGTCTGTCTGTGCTACAACTGGCCTCATCCTAACTACCCTTCCAGCGTGGGCGGGGTCAGTTTCGTATTTTCAAACTCCCCTCCCCCCCCCAATTTTGTTCAATGTTCCAGTGTAAATGTAGACTTTTTGCTCTAAAGTACAGTACATTATGGTTAGCTGATGCAGTATCTGGTTGGAAACTACGTTTAGCATTATTCAGAACAACGACAGGGATGTAATGGTTCTCTGTCCCCCAAAAATAATTCATTTCCGCGAGCCCCGTTTATCTCATATTGGGTTGTTTCATTTCGGTGAGAGTCCATGGCTCGTGCGCCTTTCAGAATGTGCACGTTCAGGTACCTCAATAGTGAAATGTCAATTTTGACAATACGAACGTAAGGACAACACAACACCGAGTCCCAGAGCGGAGAAAATCTCCGACCGGCTGGGAATCGAGCCCGGCTCCTTTCGCTTGGCAATCGTCCACGCAGGCCGCACAGTAACCGAGGTGGGCGACATTACAGTGGTTGTGATTTATATTCTGCCGACAGTACGGTAGCGGCCATCGCGAGAGTACGATGGTTGGATGGAAACACACACCGAAATCAGCCACCCTGAAGGCGAGGTTCGACGGGGCCAACGTAATCAAGCATTTCGGCGGTTTGTGGACTCACCACAGTCAGCCCTGTACGGAACATAAAACTAATTTATCTCACAGGTAGTTTCTTTGATAGAATTGTTAATTTCTAGGCAGATTATCTGTACTGTACCATTGCACTTGCACGTGTGACTAGGGCCTCTCGTCGGGTAGACCGTTCGCCGAGTGCACGTCTTTCGGCAACACAACACCTAGTCCCTGAGCAGAGAAAATCTCCGACCCAGCTGGGAATCGAACCCAGACCTTAGGATTGACATTCTGTCGCGCTGACCACTCAGCTACCGGGGGCGAAACTGAATATCAACTATTAGAACACAAAGGTTTATATTTACATCGTAAATGAAGTGTATATCAAATCTTGATATTCCAGTGCCATCTACCAAGAATGGAAAAGAAAGGTTTGAGTAAACCGTACTTACCTTTGGCGTAGAATCAGGACATGCAATGAAATGGGGGTAGTGGTCGCAATTTGAAATACAAATTTGAACCCGCCCACTCAGGACAGGCACGTTGACGAACATTTGTTGGGCTCATACACGTACAAGCCCACTTTATTTATTGCTACATTGGACGAACGTTTTATTTCGCAAACATCAGTTTGCGAGGTCACCGACTACATAAAAAATGAAAAATAAAGCAAAAAACAAAGTTCAAATGTGTGTGAAATCCTATGGGACTTAACTGCTAAGGTCATCAGTCCCTAAGCTTACACACTACTTAACCTAAATTATCCTAAGGACATACACACACACACACACACACACACACACACACACACACACACACACACACACACACACACACACACCCATGTCCGAGGGATGACCCGAACCTCCGCCGGGATCAGCCGCACAGTCCATGACTGCAGCACCTGAGACCGCTCGGCTAATCCCGCGCAAACCAAAACGAACACTGCCTGAACAGGCCTTGAAGGGCCAACGGTACCGACCGGCCGCCGGGTCGTCCTCAGGACTCATTTGGGAACAAGACAGTACTACTCAGATTTTGGATCCACTCAGTGTGGGAAATGGAAGAAACAACTGCCGGGTCACATGTGATTGTGTGAAAATAATGCATCTGGCTGGTCGCCGATACTGCCGTGAAGTTCTTTCGTTTACAGGTATAATATCTTCAGTCGGAAACAGGTCAGCAAAACCATCTTGTGTGCATTACAGTTCATCAACGTTCTGCCCTTTCATTCAGAAATTAATTCACAGGTCTAAATTCACGCATGGCTGTAAATTAGGCTTTGCTGTCGGTATAACTGCTGTTACACAAAGAGAAAGTCATTACCGTATTAGGAAGGCTGATTATTCCGCGTGGAGGATCTGAGCATCCATGCTGTGGACACTACCAGATGACCGTGGACTGGCATATTCTGTTTCGTACTTGGTTCTACATTTGAGATGCATTTCAAATAAATGAGGAGGAAAAGAGCAAAACATGGTGATATGAAGTTAATGACTTTGAAAGAAGCCTTAGTGCGAACAAGGAGAGAGATAAAGGTACCAAAGACACAAGTTTCTTCAGGATACAGGAAGACGAAGAAGAAGAGTAAGAGGAAGAGAAAAGGAAGAGGAAGGGGAAGGGGAAAGGAAAGAGGAAAAGAGGAGACGAACAGGAAATACGCGAGGAAGGCTGTTCTCTGCAAAACGTACCGATGGGTGAAATACTGTAACTACTAACCACCATTAGACTGAATTCCGCCTGGTTACGTTGCGAACGTGACGCAGAGAGCAAACTGTACAGAGCAGTTAAAAGGCTTATCATCCGCTTACATAAACCTGTAATCTTGAAATTATAATCACTTAAATATAGTATTAAGGTAAATGTATTTCCGAAATTTCATTACTCCACATTAAATATATTTCTGTGCTGCGAGTTTTTTCCGTAAGTGTGTACAGTTTTGGGTAGCTGGTGTACTAGTCAGACAGCCACTTATATTCAAGAGAAAGATAAGAGAGGAGGTTGAAACACTGAAGCAGTTTACCAACATCAGCCGTGACGACGGGTACGGGCTCCCATCGCCTCGGCTGCCTACAGTAGTCTGGCTAAGTGACTACAGCGCGCTCGCGAGGCCGACCCACCGGTAGCGGTATTTCACGTAGCGGCCGTGCCTCAGCAACGCATCATAACTCACTGAGCTGTCTCGGATACCGCGGAAGCAATACGGTATGTCACTGTGCTGGGTTCCCTTTCATTCACTGATATCAGAAAATAAGAATGGTAAGAAAAATTATTATCGATTGAGGACGCCATACCCTGCCTTCCCATCCCTGCGATCTATTCAAAAATTGAGTACCAATCTGATAAGGAACACAGGTAGCGGTATCCAAAACGTCGGTGTACAAAACACGACGAATGATTCATATATCTGGTACATTTTTTGTAAAACCATTATGAACGCAGAAACTTTCACCTGCACAAAACTGAAATTAATATCGTGTAACAGCACAGATTGATTATATAGTAAAAGTACGTTAGAACATTTTCGAGCTGCACGGATTAGACTTTTGTGGTTTTTCTCCATTGACTTCTCGTGTGTATCTTTTTACGTGTTTGAAAACGGCATAAATTTCAAAACTACAATAGTTCGCAATATGATGTAGACAGGCACTGAAAGACCATTATGCCCTCAAAAAACTGGTATAGTCTTTGAAATTTTTCTAAAGTTATTAGTTTTTTTAAAAATCATGTGGCGCTAATGGTAATAAACGTATATCTGAAGTACTGAATCAGAACCAGCTGAGTCACCCAATCACTGCTGCTGTTTGTCGTGACGTTGCTACGAGAGGATCAGGAACACCATAAACAGTGAATCTAGGTAGAGCGAGATTCGCTCATACACGAATGTTTGATAACACTCTGGAACACCATCGACTGCTTAATATAAATAAAATACAAACAAAAAAAATGGTTCAAATGGCTCTGAGCATTATGGGACTTAACTTCTGAGGTCATCAGTCCCCTAGAACTTAGAACTACTTAAACCTAAATAACCTAAGGACATCACATACATGCATGCCCGAGGCAGGATTGGAATTCTGCGACCGTAGCGGTCGCGCGGTTCCAGACTGTAGCGCTCGGCCAACCTGGCCGGCTAAATAAAATACAGCTAAACAATTAGGCGAAATAGAAAATAAGAATGAAAAATAATCGGGAACGTCTTGGGATCAAAATATTTGAATGGGAGACGAAACTTTAGAGATAATAAAGAAATTTATGAAAAAACTGAACCAATATCAGACACAACGAGTCTGTCGTTTAAGTTGAAAAAACGATTTAAAAAATTTAAACTTTTTCCTGATTTCAATGACATGACATGGATCAAATAAGTTAAATCAGATGAGAAGAAAATGAAAATAATGGTGGAAGAAATAGGAGAAAGAGAAAAGTTCATAATAAAAGTAGAAAGTTTCATGGGCTTTAAGGAGAAAAGAAAGAAAATACAGCGCTATATGGACGGAAAAAAGAAGAGAAAAACAAGAGGAAAGAATGAAGAACTACTCGAAATAAAGAATGGAGAAAAGAAAGAAGACGTAAGTTGTTTCATGTGGCTCTTAGTAGGACAAGTCAATAAAGAAATGCATCATTCCTAATCGCATTGTCACTGGTACTTCGTGTTTGCATTGAATAGAATCACTGACGTTCTAGCATGCATTTTAAGTACTTATTAATGTGATTTGGAGACACTTTTTAATTATAATAACTCAATACCTGAAAACGAATGACTCATTCTTTAGTATTTAGAAAACGAACGTATGTAATTTTCCGTACGTTATTGTAGCAGCTGATACAGCAGACTTTTATAATTCGAAGAGATTTCGTAAATCCATCCTGGTGGATCACTGGACTGCGTCCGTAGTTGTCTGAAGAGTGCGGCAGTCAATGATCCGAAGTATGTAGCTGGGAGCAGACGATATTTCTGAGCGCTTTTTACGAATCTATTATACGGAAATTCTGTAAAAAGTCTTTCATTAACAACAGTAAAGGGATTTTTCAAACTTAATTACATCGACGAAATGATGTTACATCACTCATTTTTTTTGGTTGTTGGAAGCTACATGTTCGCAGACTTGGTAACCGGACCACAATACCGTAGCATGCCGCTAGAGAAGCAAAAAACAAATACTTCAGCCCCATAATAAAAGGGGGCGCCGCTCGGTCATTTGATTTGTACCCTTGAAGGGGAACGAGACCTGCAATAATCCCTTCTGACACGGTGGTAGTTTATGGTAACAATGAAATTCATGCCGGCCGGGGTGGCCGAGCGGTTTTAGCCGCTACAGTCGGGAACCGAGCGACTACTACGGTCGCAGGTTCGAATCCTGCCTCGGGCATGGATGTGTGTGATGTCCTTAGGTTATTTAGGTTTAAGTAGTTCTAAGTTCTAAGGGACTGATGACCTCAAAAGTTAAGTCCCATAGTGCTCAGAGCCATTTGAACCACTTTTTTGAAATTCATGCTATATAGTTGTTAAGTGCAGACGCTACCAAAGCAGTGGGACAAGCTGAATGACCTAGAATGATATGGTAGATCATTTCTCTACAAAAGAGAACCGGGAACTGGAAGAGATGTGGAGACTCTGGAGATCGAAGATCGGCCCCTCACAATCATGGAAATAGTGCAAAAAGTGAAAATCAGTCATGGATCAGTTTTCAGCACCTTTCGTGACATTTTGAACATGACAAAAGTAATTATATCCGTTATGGATTTTTTTTCATGTCTAAGCTAGCCGTCCACTGGATTCACCGACTGCTCACACCCACTCAAGAATCCCGTATACCGAGGCAGCACCGAAGATGTTGCAGATTTGTAAGACCAATCGAGATAAATTTTTGTCATCACCTAACCACCAAGGACAGATTTGGGGTAATAAATGAAATTCCGACGTAAAAGAGCAAGTAAGCAGTACAAACACGGGGATTCACCACCAATTTTAAAAGTGAAGACTCAACAACGACGTGGCAGGGCGATGTTGAGTGTTTTTTTTGGGACAGCCATGTTGTGATACTCACAGATTATAGTCGTCAGTGGCAAACCGTCACAGGAGGATATGGGAAGCTCTGAAGTCGATGCGTGGCGGGAAGCTTCCAGAGTGGTACCACGACAATTCCTCAGTTTATTTTTCACAGGATGCTATCATACATGCTGTTTGTCTGAGTTGAGCTAGCAATTTTGCCTCCCCCTCCCTTCCCCTGCCCATTCGCCCGTCTACATTGTCCTGGCACGGCACCTAGTACCTCCTTTCACGTTCCTCTCACGAAGGAACCATTGTTTAGCAGACATTTCCAGGGCGATGACGAGGTGATTTTTGAGTTGGATAGTATCCTGACGATCGTGTGAAACCCAGCTGACGCTATTCGTTCCTCGAGACTCAGAGGGCCACAGACACGGGTTCCAGGTAGATGCCGTGTTTCTTGACTCCCACAAGGCGTTCGATACAGTTCCCCACAGTCATTTAATGAACAAAGTAAGAGCATATGGACTATAAGACTAATTGTGTGATTGGATTGAAGAGTTCCTAGATAACAGAACGCAGCATGTCGTTTCAATGGAGAGAAGTTTTCCGAAGTAAGAGTGATTTCAAGTGTGCCGCAGGGGAGTGTCGTAGACCGTTGCTATTCACAATATACATAAATGACCATGTGGACGACATCGGAAGTTCACTGAGGCTTTTTGCGGATGATGCTGTGGTACATCGAGAGGTTGTAACAATGGAAAATTGTACTGATATGCAGGAGGATCTGCAGCGAATTGACGCATGGTGCAGTGAATGGCAATTGAATCTCAATGTAGACAAGTGTAATGTGCTGCGAATACACAGAAAGAAAGATCTCTTACTATTTAGCTACAATATAGCAGGTCAGCAAATGGAAGCAGTTAGTTCCATAAATTATCTGGGCGTGCGCTTTAGGAGTGATTTAAAATGGAATGATCATATAAAGTTGATCGTCGGTAAAGCAGATGTTAGACTGAGATTTATTGAAAGAATCATAAGCAAATGCAATCCGAAAACAAAGGAAGTAGGTTACAGTACGCTTGTTCGCCCACTGCTTGAATACTGCTCCGCAGTGTGGGATTCGTACCAGATAGGGTTGATAGAAGAGATAGAGAAGATCCAACGGAGAGCAGCGCGCTTCGTTACAGGATTATTTAGTAATCGCGAAAGCGTTACGGAGGTGATAGATATACTCCAGTGGAAGACTCTGCAGGAGAGACGTTCAGTAGCTCGGTACGAGCTTTTGTTGAAGTTTCGAGAACATACCTTCACCGAGGAGTCAAGCAGTATACAGGGTGTTACAAAAAGGTTCGGCTAAACTTTCAGGAAACATTCCTCATACACAAATAAAGAAAAGATGTTATGTGGACATGTGTCCCGAAACGCTTAATTTCCATGTTAGAGCTCATTTTAGTTTCGTCAGTATGTACTGTTCTTCCTCGATTCACCGCCAGTTGGCGCAAATGAAGGAAGGTAATGTTGACTTCGGTGCTTGTGTTGACATGCGACGCATTGCTCTACAGTACTAGCATCAAGCACATCAGTACGTTGCTTCAACAGGTTAGTGTTCATCACGAACGTGGTTTTGCAGACAGTGCAATGTTTACAAATGCGGAGTTGGTAGATGCCCATTTGATGTATGGATTAGCACGGGGCAATAGCCGTGGGGCGGTATATTTGTAACGAGACAGATTTCCAGAACGAAGGTCTTCCGACAGGAAGACGTTCAAAGCAATTGTTCGACGTCTGAGGCAGCACGGAAAATTCCAGCCTATGACTCGCGTCTGGGGAAGACCAAGAACGACGAGGACACCTGCAATGGACGAGGCAATTCTTCGTGCAGTTGACGATAACCCTAATGTCAGCGTAAGAGAAGTTGCTGCTGTAGAAAGTAACGTTGACCACGTCACTGTATGGAGAGTGCTACGGGAGAACCAGTTGTTTCCGTACCATGTACAGCGTGTGCTGGCACTATCAGCAGCTGATTGGACTCCACGGGTACAGTTCTGCGAATGGTTCATCCCGACATGTGTCAATCCTCATGTCAGTGCAAACGTTCTCTTTACGGATGAGGCTTTATTCCAACGTGATCAAATAGTAAATTTTCACAATCAACATGTGTGGGCTGACGAGAACCCGCACGCAATTGTGCAATCACGTCATCAACACAGATTTTCTGTGAACGTTTGGGCAGGCATTGTTGGTGACGTCTTGACTGAGCCCCATGTTTTTCCACCTACGCTCAATGGAGCACGTTATCATGATTTCATACGGGATACTCTACCTGTACTGCTAGAACATGTGCCTTTACAAGTACGACACAACATGTGGTTCATGCACGATGGAGCTCCTGCACATTTCAGTCGAAATGTTCGTACGCTTCTCAACAACAGATTAAAAAAATGGTTCAAATGGCTCTGAGCACTATAGGACTTAACATCTATGGTCATCAGTCCCCTAGAACTTAGAACTACTTAAACCTAACTAACCTAAAGACATCACACAACACCCAGTCATCACGAGGTAGAGAAAATCCCTGACCCCGCCGGGAATCGAATCCGGGAGGCCGGGCGCGGGAAGCGAGAACGCTACCGCACGACCATGAGATGTGGACAACAACAGATTCGGTGACCGATGGATTGGTAGAGGCGGACCAATTCCATGGCCTCCACGCTCTACTGATCTCAACCCTCGTGTCTTTCATTAATGGGGGCGTTTGAAAGCTCTTGTCTACGCAACCGCGGTACCAAATGTAGAGACTCTTCGTGCTCGTATTGTGGACGGCTGTGATACAATACGCCATTCTCCAGTGCTGCATCAGCGCATCAGGGATTCCATGCGACGGAGGGTGCATGTATCCTCGCTAACGGAGGACATTTTGAACATTTCCTGTAACAAAGTGTTTGAAGCTAGGCTGGTACGTTCTGTTGCTGTGTGTTTCCATTCCATGATTAATGTGATTTGAAGAGAAGTAATAAAATGAGCTCTAACATGGAAAGTAAGCGTTTCCGGACACATGTCCACGTAACATATTTTCTTTCTTTGTGTGTGAGGAATGTTTGGCCGTACCTTTCTGTAACAGCCGGCCGTGGTGATCTCGCGGTTGTAGGCGCGCAGTCCGGAATCGTGCGACTGCTACGGTCGCAGGTTCGAATCCTTCCTCGGGCATGGATGCGTGTGATTTCCTTAGGTTAGTTAGGTTTAAGTAGTTCTAAGTTCTAGGGGACTGATGACCCCAGCAGTTGAGTCCCATAGTGTTCAGAGCCATTTGAACCTTTTTTTCTGTTACACCCTGTATTGCATCCTCCTACGTATATCTCGCGAAGAGACCATGAGGATAAAATCAGAGAGATTGGAGCCCACACAGAGGCATACCGACAATCCTTCTTTCCACGAACAATACGAGGCTGGAATAGAAGGGACAACCGATAGAGGTACTCAAGGTACCCTCCGCCACAAACAGTCAGGAGGTTTGCGGAGTATGGATGTAGATGTAGAATAGCGCAGATAAACATTTGCTCGACAAAAATCTCTGCCAAATTATCCATCATTGGCGAGAGTGTGTCACTTTGACGGATGTGAATGCAGAGAGCCATTGATACCATTAATAAGTTCGACGGTGGTAGCTTGATATTTTAATGGTGATAAACTACAGCTGTTTGGCTGACTCTCGTATATTCTAGGAGCTGTGGCTAGCATGTGGACGGAGCTGAGCGGATTGAAGTCGTGCAGCCGGCAGGAGCGGCCGCGTGCGGCGTGTCCCACGCGTGCAGTTGCTGCGCTGGCGGGACGCCGCGCCGGGAGGCCATGTGCGTGGCGTCCAGTGAGCGCTGCGCTATCAGCCGGCGATAACCGTGTTGACTCTGTGCGGCGAGCACGCTTGTTCCATCAGCCGCGACACCGAGCGCCACGCACCTACCTCTCCTGCGACTCTGCCTCGCCGTAACAGCCCGCAGCACAGGTCTCAGGGGTAGTTCACGCTGTAGCTTCGGTAAACGACTTTACCGAAGATGTTAGCACAGAGTCTAAAAGGGCGGGAGTCCCATGGCATTGTTTATACTGAAGCAGCTCTCTGATTTCCTGTCAGGAAGGTCGCAGTTCATAGTAATAGACGGCAAATCATCGAGTAAAACTGGTTATCAGATGTTCCCCAGGGAAGCGTCCTGGGACCTCTGCTGTTCCTGATCTATATAAATGACTTGGGTGACAATCTGAGCAGTTCTCTTAGGTTGTTCGCAGATGATGCTGTGATTTACCGTCTAGTAAGGTCATCCGAAGACCAGTATCAGTTGCAAAGCGATTTAGAAAAGATTGCTGTATGGTTTGGCAGGTGGCAGTTGACGCTAAATAACGAAAAGTGTGAGGTGATCCACATGAGTTCCAAAAGAAATCCGTTGGAATTCGATTACTCGATAAATAGTACAATTCTCAAGGCTGTCAATTCAACTAAGTACCTGTGTGTTAAAATTACGAACAACTTCAGTTGGAAGGACCACATAGATAATATTGTCGGGAAGGCGAGCCAAAGGTTGCGTTTCATTGGTAGGACACTTAGAAGATGCAACAAGTCCAGTAAAGAGACAGCTTACACTATACTCGTTCGTCCTCTGTTAGAATATTGCTGCAAGGTGTGGGATCCTTACCAGGCGGGATTGACGGAGGGCATCGACAGGGTGCAAAAAATGGCAGCTCGTTTTGTATTATGACGTAATAGGGGAGAGAGTGGGGCAGATATGATACGGGAGTTAGGATGGAAGTCATTAAAGCAAAGGCGTTTTTCGTCGCGGCGAGATCTATTTAAGAAATTTCAGTCACCAACTATCTCTCCCGAATGCGAAAATATTTTGTTGAGCCCAACCTACATAGGTATGAATGATTATTAAAATAAAATAAGAGAAATCAGAGCTCGAACAGAAAGGTTTAGGTGTTCATTTGCCCCGCGCGCTGTTCGGGAGTGGAATGGTAGAGAGATAGTATGATTGTGGTTCGATGAACCCTCTGCCAAGCACTTAAATATGAATTGCAGAGTAATCATGTAGATGTAGATGTAGATGTAGGCACCCGTAGCGACTGAGCGCCAGCACTAACGCCTAATATCCCTGCTTGAATTTTTCTTCGCTAGTACTGAATATGTCGTCCTCCGATTCTTAACGGTCGGTGTTGAAGTAGTGAGACATGCTATACTTTTGTAACCTCCTAAAAGTGTTAGTTGTCTACTAACACACACAACATTTTGAAAGCCCATCTCTTTTTCTGTAAATAGGTAAGATTCCTCCCATTATAGACTGAAATGTGAAGACATAGCCCGTGTTCCATAACAGCGACTCACCATTACTATCAGACGACAGCACTGTCATAACTAATTTTTTCCTGCATTCCGACATAATTGTCGTAAAGAAGCGGGCTATAATATAAGTTAGCCGGCCGGAGTGGCCGAGCGGTTCTAGGCACTACAGTCTGGAACTGCGCGACCGCTACGGTTAGGTTAGTTAGATTTAAGTAGTTCTAAGTTCTAGGGGACTGATGACCTCAGCAGTTAAGTCCCATAGTGCTTAGAGCCATATAATATAAGTTAAATGTTTATGTGACATTACAATAGTGAAGCCATAGTCAAAGTATATAACATTTTTCTTTAAAAAAAGGGGTTACATTAACAATTTCAACGAACTACGTCGTCATTTTCAAATGTAAAATATTAGTTGGAGAATATATAACGGGAATTGTGACCATACATCTAAGAAGAATTATGAAGAATAATGCGAGCATGTAGCCGATGCAATGGTGGCGGGACAAGGGCACTTCAAGTTATGCCCGTTCTTGCCCAAAAGTTCATTCCATGTCCTAGTAAAGAATAGATAAAAGCTAACCCAGGGTAAAAACTGCTAAAGATTCTTTCAATGGGTCCTACTGTGACACAACGTTCGTAAGGCTGATATACCGGGTGATCAAAATGTCAGTATAAATTTGAAAACTGAATAAATCACGTAATAATGCAGATAAAGAGGTACAAATTGACACACATGCTTAGAATGACATGGGGTTTGTTAGAACCAAAAAAATTCAATCGTTAAAAAAATGTCCGACAGATGGCGCTTCATCTGATCAGAATAGCAATAATTAGCATAACAAAGTAAGACAAAGTAAAGATGATGTTCTTTTTAGGAAATGCTCGATATGTCCACCATCATTCGTCAACAATAGCTGTAGTCGAGGAACGATGTTGTGAACAGCATTGTAAAGCATATCAGGAGTTATGGTGAGGCACTGGCGTCGGATATTGTCTTTCAGCATCCCTAGAGATGTCTGTCGATCACGACATACTTGCGACTTCAGGTAACCCCAAATCCAATAATCGCACGGACTGCGGTCTGTGGACCTGGGAGGCCAAGCATGACGAAAGTGGCGGCTGAGCACACGATCATCACCAAACGACGCGCGCAAGATATCTTTCACGCCTCTAGCAATATGGGGTTGAGCGCCATCCTACATAAACATCGTACATTCCAGCAGATGTTTATCAGCCAGGCTGGGGATGATGGGACTCTGTAACATATCGGCGTACCTCTCACACCCGTCACGGTTGCAGCTTTTCTGTCCAGCGCCACATGTCGGACATTTTGTGAACTTTATTTTTTTTTTATTTTTGGTTCTAATAAAAACCCCATGTCATTATAAGCATATGTGTAAATTTTTACCTCTCTATCTACATTATTCCGTGGTTTATTCAGTTTTCAAATTTATACTGACTTTTTGATCACCCTGTACATTGAGACGTCTGTAAATTAAAAACATATACACGGTGTCCGTAAAGCCCCTTTATAACTTCAAAACTTTATTACAACGGCAGTTGTTGAAATACTTTAACAAAATATCTTTTATTGTAATCACTGTTTACTAATGTTTTTTTATATACTAAAATTTTGTGTTTCAGATTCTCTGCTGATGGAAGGAACTGAACCTTTATAAAATGGTAACTCCTCAAGAGAAGGTACAATGTGTGTCCTGGCTCATTGAAACAAAATCGGAGGTTCAGACTCAACAAAACTTCAGAACGAAGTATGGAAGAGATCCACCATCGCGCTCTTCTATCCATGCATGGCACAAAAAATTTATACAGATAGAGACAGTGTTGGATATAGGGAGGAGCGGGTGGCCAAGAACATCCGAGGAAAACATCGATCGCGTTTTAAACGTCTTCACTCGTTCACCTACGAAGTCCATCCGCACTGCTTCTAGACAGTTCCAACTGCCACGTTAAACTGTGCATAAGGTCCTCCACAAGAACTTACGGTTGTATACTCACAAAGTGCAACTGTTACAGACACTTGACCCAAATGACAAGCCAAAACAGAGTTTGCACTCAACATGCTGGAACGCCTTTCGGAGGATGAAGCGTTCCGCAAGCGAGTTTAATTCAGT
Source organism: Schistocerca gregaria (assembly GCF_023897955.1). Lineage (NCBI taxonomy): Eukaryota > Metazoa > Arthropoda > Insecta > Orthoptera > Acrididae > Schistocerca > Schistocerca gregaria. The sequence goes on from NC_064923.1 coordinate 331,766,649, forward strand.
GCCGAGGCAACTTTTCATGTTTCTGGGACATTAAACAGACACAATGTGAGAATCTGGGAATCTGAACACCCCCCCCCCCCCCCCCCCCATGTGACTAAGGAGCTTCACCGGGATAGTCCAAGAGTGAATCTGTGGTGTGGCATCATGTGCAACCGAATAACTGGTCCTTTTTTTCTTCAACTAGTCAACAATGGCTGCAGCTGTTTAATTCGACCTTCTCACCGATTATGTATCACCACAACTGATTGACTTACAACCAACAATCATTTTCCAGTGAGATGGTGTACCATCACATTGGGGACTGCATGTTCGTCGGTTCCTCAATGAAACATTTCCGGGCTGGTGGACTGGGACGGATGAGATAATTCCTTGGCCACCACGTTCGCCAGATGTCACTCCCTTGGACTTTTTTTATGGGGTATGTAAAAGATATTATGTACCAGACACAGATACGGGACATTGCTGACTTGAAGCAAAGGATTCGTAATGCCATTGCCACCATTGAAGACACTATGCTAGAGCGAACACGGCAAGAAATCGAGTACCGCCTTGATCTGCTTCGTGCAACTAAAGACGCCCATATAGAGGTCTATTAAACACTGATTACAATAAAAGAAATGTTGTTAAAATATTTCAACAACAGAGTTGTAATAAAATTTTGAAGTTGGTAAAGGGACTTTATCAACACCCTGTATGTATATTTAATCATTATCATGGCGCAAACTCCCATGAGATAAAACATATAATAACCTCACCGTAAGTGTATCCAGCACGGCAAGCTTCCATATGGAATGTAGCACATAATTTAAATATGTTTGGAGGAAAGAATATCAAACCACACTGTTCTCTCTAGCAGGACTGACACACACTACTAACCTGCTAACATTGCTCCATTTGCCTGATAACCCATTATGTGACTGGAGGGCATGAACGTGGTATAGGAAAACAAGAAAAAAAAGGACCTACGTAATGTACAATAACAGGCGCTAGATGGCGCCACAGTCAAGTTTTCACGAAACTAGTCTCTAGTTGAAATACAAACACAACCCAAACACTGGCACACAAATCAAAACATTGGTATACGTTTTTTACAGCTTCAAAATTAGATAGCAAAGCATAATCCATAAGGTATTATAATAAAGAAATGAAGTTTCGTCTCAAATATACCATTACAACAACCAAAATATTATTGTACACACATTATAAAATGCCAATCCGATGCCTAACATTAAGAGTCGTCTGTTACGGTCTTTCACACCGACAGCTACAAAAACAAATTAAAATCCTATTTACTAGATATAATAACTATGTATGGCGTTAACACACTATGTATCACAAACATAAATTTTCGCTCTTTCACAGTTGTCATTCCTCCTGTGCTGCCGCGAGCCACACTGTGCGCACACATTTCTCTCACTTCCAACAACCTCACTACACGAACAACTTAAAATCTGCTCGCGACCAAGTTCTAAATGGTTCAAATGGCTCTGAGCACTATGGGACTTAAGATCTGTGGTCATCAGTCCCCTAGAACGTAGAACTACTTAAACCTAAATAATTTAAGGACATCACACACATCCATGCCCGAGGCAGGATTCGCGACCAAGTACCCGAGGAGAAACACGTGCTCTCGCTCAGTGCCAGTAAGTTGTTAGCTCTGTTATAAAACAGCATAAGGGGATAAGTAGAGGGGACATATTGTCAAGCTTTCAGGCACTTACACTGATACTGCGACATTGAGTAGTGGGACCCAATGTTTCCAAAAACAGGCATTCTTTCTTTAGATTTCTTCCCCGTCACATATTTTATAATGTGTATCCTGGAGATATGAAACACAATCTTCTTGCCTTCTAGACGGCGTATTCGTTCCGCTAGAGTGTTGAGCTGTAATGATCACAGTAAAACGTACTGTGCTATTAAGCGTAGAGTACGTGTAGTTCCTCTTTACGCTGTTGCAATGTGTTATGACTTCATTTTATCGGCTATCACGCACGCCTTCTCAGAATCAGGCACACTTATGATGCACTCCTTCATATTAACTGGAACTGATTCACATGAAGTACAAGCAAGACGTTCCCGAGAGGCATGTTAGACAGACTCTCCAGACGACTCAATCCTTCTCTAAGGACGTTGTGGGCTTACAACGCCACTAAACGTGACATGACACCTTTGGGGTGTAGCGCGACAGCAAATTCTGTTCCATTGTGCAGGGTGGAACCACTAGCGCCCGTTAACAGACAACCGACGAAATTTCAGTGCGACCTCAAGGGCTAAAGAGTGTTCACGGTTTTTCAACCCTTCTGTTTTGTGTTTTCCTGTGGCGACATCACGGCGTGCGGTGTGTGTGTCTTCTGTGTGTGTGTGTGTGGGGGGGGGGGGACGCGGGGGGGGGGGGGGGAGCGGTGCGACGTTTACACAAGCGTGAATGACTGATAAAGGGTCCCTGTGAGACCACCCAGTTCGGCCACACGCTCTGTGCTACCCACACACCTTTGCTTAGTATTTTAAAAATGTACCTCTACAGAGGCCGCCAGTCATCGATTATTAATCGCCTGTGCGACAGGCAACCAATTCGACACCCCTGAGCTGAGTGAAATCTAAGGGGTGTCGAAAGGGATGCGTGTCGTGCTCATCCGTCTCTCCTGTCACTTCCACTCATTTTTAAACAAGAGTGACGATCACTCGGTAGACTGCCTCTTTTTGTGCGAACAGCCACTGGACCTGTGAACGTTCTTCATATAATGAACAAATAGCGAACCGTAAACAGCGCTGTCACCACGACTCTGCCGAGATGAAGAGAGTTGTGCCTACCGAGAAATACCACGCCGCAATACTTTATGAAATGTCGCCGACTACTTCCGACGAGGACCGAACTAAGCCGAGGCAAGCCGGGGCTCGGCGCCCGCTCAGTCCGCACTCAGTCTCCACTCAGTCCGCACACCCTGCACGCCTGAAGTTTGGCACTCCGTGGCGCGTCCTGGTTGTAACCCCTCGTTAAATATCTGGTCTTTTCTGAAACTAAAATTTATTTGAACTGGCGATGAGAAATTCCCGTATAGAATCACGAATTCCCTTTTTAAAGGAGAAAAATTAAATAAAAGAATAATCAGAGCCAATGTAATACAGTATTATATGCAAAGTAGCAAGGAGCTTTATTCAAAGAGTTTCTAATGAATCTCCCGTTTCTTTCACAACAACCATATAAACCCAACGCTCGTACTGTTAACGTCTTCAGCGTCTGTGAGCCTCTAGCGTATGGTTGTCTTCAGTGTTTGAGATTTTAATGTCCAAGTTTTTAGCCTTCGTGCCCTAATATTCGGGTCTCGTAAGTTCATGCGCCACTCCGTCAAATCGTTAACTTCATTGGAAGCCGGGTTAATTAAAAGTAAATTTTGATTCGTTTCATTCATTGCCAAAAATACAAAAACTGACAGAACTGAAATAACGCTAACATCCAGCGGTAAAAGATTGATGTCATTAATTCCAACTTCAGAACTTCAGCTGCGGTGCGGGATTAGCCGAGCGACCTAAGGCGCTGCAGTCATGGGCTGTGAGGCTGGACCCGGCGGAGGTTCGAGTCCTCCCTCGGGCATGGGTGTGTGAGTTTGTCCTTAGGATGATTTAGGTTAAATAGTGTGCAAGCTTAGGGACTGATGACCTTAGCAGTTAAGTGCCATAAAATTTCACACACATTTTTGAGAACTTCAGTTGTTGCCGAAGTTACTACTCACACATCGCGTCTGAATTTGACTTTCTATTATAGATCCCATTTGGACATTTATTATCGGGCTTAAGTGTGACCACTTCTAGTAATGAATCATATCAAAGGAACTGTGTTAACAAAAACCGAGTTCAGGAAAAACTGTAGGGAAACTCTTTTGGGTATATTATTTTAAAAGATATACGGAAATTGTCTCTGACAATGACATGTTCCTTATTGAGAACAAATAAAAACCGAAATTTAAAGAGAAAATTAATTACCCTTCCCAAGAATTGTAAAGAAATCAGTTTTCAACCATCTGATAGCGTGTTTTAAAATATCTTTTAACGTCTCTTATCAACTGTTCCGCAATGCTCCTGTACGCAACAGACAACTGACCTCGTCTTGCCTCTACAACAGCCTGATCAGCAACATGCTGAAATATTGCAAAAAGCAATACTGTGATCCATGCAGAGTGCAAAGCGTGGACTAATCACAGCAACTACTGCCATACTTTTATACACAGAAATTTTATTATCAGGAGTGGGTTGGTCACCTAACCTTAAACGATGTAAAGGAAAATGAAAGGAAGCAATAAAAACTTTTAATTTACTATAATCAGAAAATTGATGACTTAAATGCTGACAAACTTTAAACAGACTTTTAATTATTGCACAATGTCTATACTCAATAAACACGTTTCTGGCCACAGCAAAGATACGAATATTATTATGAATGTATCCATACACAAATCTCACGAAATCCCTCCAGTTGACGCTATATAACGAAAAGTGTGAGTTCCAAAAGAAATCCGTTGGGATTCGATTACTCGATAAATAGTACAATTCTCAAGGCTGTCAATTCAACTAAGTACCTGGGTGTTAAAATTGCGAACAACTTCAGTTGGAAAGACCACATAGATAATATTGTGGGGGAGGCGAGTCAAAGGTTGCGTTTCATTGGCAGGACATTTAGAAGATGCAGCAAGTCCACTAAAGGGACAGCTTGCACTACACTCGTTCGTCCTCTGTTAGACTATTGCTGTGCGGTGTGGGATCCTTACCAGGTGGGCTTGACGGAGGATATCGAAAGGGTACAAAAAAGGCAGCTAGTTTCCTATTATCACGTAACAGGGGAGAGAGAGTGGCAGATATGATACGCGAGTTAGGATGGAAGTCATTAAAGCAAAGACGTCTCTCGTAGTGGCGAGATCTATTTATGAAATTTCAGTCACCAACTTTCTCTTCCGAATGCCAAAATATTTTATTGAGCAACCCAGCCTACATACGTAGGAATGATCATCAAAATAAAATAAGACAAATCAGAGCTTGAACAGAAAGGTTTAAGTGTTCGTTTTTCCCACGCGCTGTTCGGGAGTGGAATGGTAGAGAGATAGTATGATTGTGGTTCGATGTACCCTCTGCCAAGCACTTAAATGTGAATTGCAGAGTAATCATGTAGATGTAGATAGATACGCAATAAACCACCAACTACGTGCAGGCAAATTAACGAAAAATCCTTAGTTAATACCAAAGTCTCCTCCGCCGCCAGTAGCACGAGCATGCACGCTGCGACCTCTTATGTCGGCCGGCGTCTCTTTACCACATCCTGCGTCCACCCACTTCCGTCTGCCCTCGACACTTGCTCGCTCGATACTCAAAAATGGTTCAAATGGCTCTGAGCACTATGGGACGTAACTTCTGAGGTCATCAGTCCCCTAGAACATAGAACTACTTAACCCTAACTAACCTAAGGACATCACACACATCCATGCCCGAGGCAGGATTCGAACCTGCGACCGTGGCGCGGTTCCACACTGTAGCGCCTAGAACAGCTCGGGCATCCGGCCGGCTCGCTCGCTACAACTCGCGGCAATAATATCTCAGACTGAGAGTTTGTGTACGCACACAGTAGAATCATAGACGTCCAACTTTCAATAGTGTCCTAGGCTTTCGGACAGAGTAACACGAGAAGTGAACCATGTACTGGATTCTCTCTGGACAATGATAATAATAATAATAATAATAATAATAATAATAATAATAATAATATAAGTTTATTCCATACTAGTATTAAAGGGAATAAGTTTCATGGACGAAGTGTGGTTTGTCTTAAACGAATCCTGTGACCTTCGAAGTAATTAATTCGGTGTACGTGTGCTACGCAAATAAAAAACATCAATTCATTCTTAAACGCGAATCGGCCTCCTAATAACTGTTAATAACCTTCTTTGGCGGCAACCGTAAAACAACGCGGGTAGCCGATGGTAATAATTTGAATATAAACTTACTGATCAACACATACTGACTGCAGTGACAGAGAGTGTTGTGTATCCTCACTTTTACGTATTTCGCTGAAGTAAAGAATACTGGCCGGGCGTAGAAAAAGGAAAATACTCTTTCACTCATAGTGGAAGCGTCAGTAGACAGCAGTGGGAGGCGTCACCTGGTGTAGATAAAAGAAGATGTGTTGTTATTAATAAATTCATAATGTATATGGTTCAAAGGGCTCTGAGCACTATGGGACTTCTGAGGTCATCAGTCCCCTACAACTTAGAACTACTTCAACGTAACTAACTTAAGGACATCACACAAATCCATGCCCGTGGCAGGATTCGAACCTGCGACCGTAGCGGTAGCGCAGTTCTAGACTGTAGCGGCCGTAATGGATAACTACACCGAGACAAGCTAAAACAGGATACAGTACTGTTATTTACAGACTAACCATAACTGACAAACAGTGGAAAAGGAGATCACGTAAAAAGTAAACTGGATTGTTTAAGAAAAACACTTGTTTTTTAATCTCCACTTGTAGTAATTTCCATATTAGAAAGGGAGTCGCTATTGCGGAGGAACTTCTGAAAGTCTGACGCTTGAGTGGGCTCCCACTTCGTGTGCGACAGTTGTCGAAACAACAGTCCGTCAGCGTCACGTCCAGCGTAGAGCGGGCATGCTCTCGGTCATCGTACCGTCGTATTTAAACGATGATTCAAGCAAGCACTTTGCAATGCGTGCCCGACCGACGCGGCTCAAACGATCTCTCGTACGGCAGAGTGTACTTTACTGTTCAATTGCAGACGGGTTCTTAATTACAGGGAGCGCGTCGCTGGAAGGGAATTCCGTCAGAGCGACAGGCTGGCAGCGTGCCGGCGGCTGCCGAAACACGATACATCGGCGGAATCGGCGCGCCGCCGCAATTTGATACACGCAACCGGCAGGCCGGTGGCGTCAGGGGCAGGGGGAGGGAGGAGGGGGGAATCCAGGCTCCGCCAGTGGCGGAGTGCAGCTCTCACTGCATGCACGTCACTACCCCAACACCCTGGCAGCGTCCGTGCAGCATCAATGGTTACCCGACGCCTCTCATCTAGCCATCTGTGCTGCTACGTCATGTGTAGTAAACTACACTACCGGCCATTAAAATTGCTACACCACGAAGATGACGTGCTACAGCCATGAATTTTAACCGAAATGAAGAGGATGCTGTGATAAACAAATGATTAGCTTTTCAGAGCATTCACACAAGGTTGGCGCCGATGGCGACGCCTACAAAGTGCTGACATGAGGAAAGTTTCCAACCGATTTCTCATACACAAACAGCAGTTCACTGGCGTTGCCTGGTGAAACGTTGTTGTGATGCCTCGTGTAGGGAGGAGAAAAGCGTATCATCACGTTTCCTACTTTGATACAGGTCGGATTGTAGCGTAGGGAAGCAGCCTACTCACGCCGTATACAATTCACAGCAGTATTTCCATTGTGTGCCACCAGTCCGCTGTAACTAGCTCTGACGTCATATATGTTGCGCAATAATTTGAAAATCAAGTAAATAACCTGAAACGTTGCTAGCATGTCAGGAGTATTGCTATATCATTATGTGTTGAATATCAGTTCAATAACTTTAACCATTTTCGAAATTTGGACGTTTTTTTGTAAAAATCATTGGCGCAACAGAAAAGAGCTAGAAACTTAAAAATTTATATTTAGATTCCTTTTGCATAACAATTTAGTAGAAACAGTATTCTGGATCTCATAAATTAAAATTTTAGTTGCAATTCATGATTTTCTGTATTTGTCTTAAAAATTAAGGAAGCAAGATAGATTAAGTAGGTGAATAAATAAACCTAGGATGTTCAAATTTAATTAGAAGGGAGATACGCTACAATCATAAAGATGTGAAAAGTTTCAACAGAACAACTATAGAACTATAGCGATAGCGTATCTCCAAAGGGCAAGTTCAGAGCTCGTCTACTGCGTGTAGTGTAATTAAATTAATTCTCTCGCCCAAAATATTTGATTGTGCCACGTCAGACGTACCTGTGTGATGATTTCACGTTTAAATTTAGAGCTTCATTAGCCATCAGCAAAGGAAGCAATGATTTACTTAATAACTTAAAGTGGTGCATTACTAGCCCAGCGGCTAGTCGGGACAGCAAATTTTATCAGGCGTTCCCTTAGCCGTCCGCACCGCGGCTTTGTATATAAGAACGCTGCGCGAGGAAATAAGGCCCCACGGCCACAGTCTGCGCTGAGATGTCGGAGCGAGAGGATGTCCGTACAGCGAAGGGTGTGGCGGATCGTCGTCCGGCAGAGCTTGCTTTGCCGGCGGCCCCATCCGGCCCCCCACCTAAGACGACCCAGGCATCGTCATTGGACACGACTATGGATTTCGAGTCGGCTGCACTGCAAGTACCGCTGCCCGAATCTGACGACGAGACGGCGGCACGACAAGAAGCGTCCACCTCCACCAGGACGAAGAAAAGGAGGGCGACCACCGCCACAGGAACTACTCGAGCCCCTCCTAAGGGAAAGAAGTCAAAACCGGCGGATGTCGTCGTCGATGAGGAAGGTTTTCAACTCGTCAAACGGCCGGCCAGGAAGGCTCAACTGTCGTCTGCACCGCCGGTTCCGACGACAAACAGTTATGATGAGCTCGCTGAGGGTGTGGAGTTACCTACTCAGAAGAGTGAACCAAGGCCGCCGCCTATTGTGGTCCAACATACTGAAGACTACGACGGCCTCTACAGGATGCTGCTTCGTCTTGTTGGCCAAGACAACGTTGTCATCAAGCCTGCTGGCACCAACCTGTACAAGGTCACGCTGAAAACAGCTGATGACTACAGAAAGGTTACGGCTGCGTTCGGAGAACAGGAAAAGCCGTTCTACACTTATCCGTCGGCAACAGACAAGACGCTAAAGATCGTCTTTCGAGGGCTCCCTAGAAACTACAGCCTGGATCACATCCGGCAGCAACTGGAGGATATGGGCTATGGATTTGGACTCAGGTCGATAACCCGCCTACCGTCTCGCCGAACCAGAAAGGAGACGCCACTGGTCCTAGTGGTCACTTGTGATATCCCACACAACCGTGGGCTGTGGCAGGTCACGAAGATAGCGGCGACACCAGTCACTACAGAAAAACTCCGCTCGAAGAGGGGAGAACCTCAGTGCTACAACTGCCAAATGGTTGGGCATGTAGCACGGTTCTGCACGCTACCCCCACGCTGTGTTAAGTGTGCAGGGGAGCACGCTAGTCGCGACTGCACACGGCAGCGGACAGATGGACCGCCCAAATGCGCTGGATGTGGGGGAGAACATGTTGCCTCTTACCGCGGCTGTTCCAGCTTCCAACGGGCTGCGGCGCGGAGCCGTGGCCAGCGCCCTGGCTCAATAAAGCGGCCTGCACCAGTCAGACCTGGAGTCAGTTTTGCTGCTGCTGTTTCCCCTGGCTCCTCTCCGCAGGCCCCCGTACCTGCGACTGCGCCAGCCACTGTTGCAACAGCTGCAGACAACAAGAAGGCCCGCCGTACACGAGGCACAGCGCGACCACCAGCACTGCGTCCTGATCAGCAACAGAGTGAAGACCAGGGACAACACGACCGCTCCCAACAGGGACGCCAGGCTGTAGTCGTGGAAACCCCAGCTCAACACCCACACGCTGCATCTGCACCCTCCCAGGCGGCCGATTCCAGCATGGAAGAAATGAAGCTCCTCCTGCAAGAACTTCGGGAGCTTCTCAGGGATATCCCACGGCAACTCATCGCCGCTGTTAGTGCAGCCGTTCAGGCAATCACCACCGGACCACTGAAGACCCAGCATGGCCCGTAGTCAACGAGGAGTCACTGTATGCGTGTGGAATGCCCAGGGCATCCGCACCCAAGATGGCGAATTTCGTCAGCTGCTGCGAGATGAAGCCGTTGACATTTGCCTCGTCTCGGAGACTTTTCTCAAGCCTGGAGTTCACGTCCGAGCAGCGAACTACGTGTGCTATCGGACTGACAGACCAACTCATGGCGGTGGTACTGCGGTCTACGTCCGGACTTCACTGGCGCACCATCAGATTCAGCTTCCGCCACTACAAGCGATGGAGGCAACTGCTGTAGCTGTTGACACCTCACATGGGGGCATCACGTTTGTGGCTGTCTACCGTCCACCTGGCAGGCAGTTACTCCAACAGGACGTTGAAGCGCTGCTGACATTACCTGGGAAGGTCTTTGCCGGCGGTGATTTTAACGCAAAACATACTGAATGGCATTCTCGTCTTACCAACAACCACGGACGAAAACTTCTCCGAGTCGCACAGCGGTGGAACGCCATCATCCTCGGACCTCATGATCCCACCCACTTTCCTAACAATGGTGGACTTCCAGACGTGCTTGACATTGCGGTGGCCAAGGGGGTGCCCTATGTTATATCTGCCAGCACTCGCAACGCCTTATCCTCGGACCATGTTCCAGTTATCTTTGACATCGATGTCGATGCTCAGCCAGTGTCGCGGAGAGGAATCCAGACCAGGAACACCAACTGGATCCGATACCAGGAGCTGATCGCTGAAGGCCTCCGAGATGCACCAGATGATGCTGAGGTTGGAGTTGATGGCTATGCCCGATTCCTTCAAGACTGTGCTATACAAGCGGTGCACCGGGCCACACCGCGGCCGCGATCTGAACCACCTGACCGATCACGGCAACTGCCACCACATCTAATGGAGGCGATAACCACCAAAAATCGCCTATTCCGTGAATGGCAGCTGCCACGAAACGCAGCAACGAAGAGGGCACTAAACCGGATGAGGAGAGAGATAAAGGTTGCCGTTGCAAATCACCGCCATCAGGAATGGTCCAACCGCCTGGCCACTCTTCGGATTGATGATGGTACTGCTTGGAAAGTCACGCAGTTCTTCCTCCGCCGACGACAGAGGATACCGCCGCTACAAGTCGGTCAAAACATCGCCAGCAGCCCAGCGGACAAAGCCAACGCCATCGCTGATGTTTTTGAACGAAATTTCCAGCCCATCGTGGACCCCATGGATCCGGATCACATTCGACTGGTTATACAACGTCTTCCGGTATTCCTCAATGCACCTGTGGGCGACGATCACATCGAAGAGGTGGATGCTGATGAAGTCTCCGTAGAACTTCGGCGACTCAACAAGCGCAAGGCGGGAGGCCCTGACCAGCTCACAAATGAAATGCTGCGACAGATGCCACCAGCAGCCATAGAACACCTGGCTCGACTTTTCAACAACATTCTCCGCACTGGACACTATCCTCAAGCATGGAAACATGCGGAGGTAGTGCCCATCCAGAAGCCTGGGAAGGACCCTCGTTTACCAAGTAGCTACAGGCCTATCAGCTTACTACCAGCAGTCAGCAAGGTCTTTGAAAGACTTTATCTCCGACGCTTACAACGTCACATTCAGGAAGAACGTCTACTGCCGGACGAACAATGTGGTTTTCGCCCTGGTCATGCAACAACGCACCAACTGCTTCGACTAGTCGAAGAGGCCCTTGATGCCATCGAACGACGGGAGTTTTTCGGGGCCATCTTCCTGGATGTCTCACGGGCGTTCGATTCTGTATGGCATGAGGGGCTCCTTTTCAAGCTTCTGGACCTCGGTGTGCCCCTGCCACATGTCCGCCTTCTACAATCTTACCTCGCCAACAGAAGCTTCCATGTCCGCACGGAGGACTTGTCGACGCGCCGTCTGGTCAGGGCTGGAGTTCCCCAAGGCTCCGTCCTCGGCCCCATACTCTACATCCTGTATACTGCAGACATGCCGCGGATGGACAGGGTCCATCTTGCCCTCTACGCAGATGATACAGCGATGTACGCAAGGAGCATGAATGCAGCTCTACTCCAACGACGCATGCAAGCAGCAGCTGACACACTTAGTCAGTGGGCCAGGAGGTGGCGCCTCAGCTTCAATGGGGCTAAGACGCAAGCCCTCCTCATCACGAAGAAACATATTCCAGCTGCTCTACCGCAGATCACCATTAGGGGAACCGCCGTACCTTGGGGCACTACAGCAAAGTACCTGGGTGTAACGCTGGATAGAGGGCTCACTTGGAGACATCACATCGATGATATAGTCAAAAAGGTCAGGGGTAGAATGACACAGCTCTACCCCTTCCTCAATCCATCAACTGCACTCCCACCTGACCTGTATCTGACTCTAATCCGTCCACTCATCGACTACGCCGCTGTGGTTTGGGGCAACGCCGCAGCGAGCCATGTCGGAAGACTACAACGACTCCAAAACCGGATCCTACGGCTGGCGTTGCACCTCCCTCGGGACTTCCCGTCGGACGACCTTCACCGAGTCTCGAACATTCCAACTGTTAGAGAGAGGTTTCGCCAGGCTGCACGACTTTTCTACGAGAAGACCATGCAGTCAACAAATCCGCTCCTCCGAGCACTAGGCCACCGTGTGCAACGTCTCAACGCCACCAGATGGCCACATCTGCTTCGCGACCAATAAGTTGCAAGCACGCCAGGAGAGCCGTCCCAGCAGACTGAAAGGACATAAACACAACGAAAGGACAACCCACACACACCGCCAGCTTGGAGGAATAGCCAACCAGCTTGGACTCCACCAAACAACAGAGACCAATCTGTCTCTGTCAGGCTGAAGCAAGCAAATAAGGCCACAGTTCTCTCCAGACGCTGATCAGCGCACCACCTGTGCCGGGAGTTGCGTCGCGTCGGTATCATTGCTATAAACAGCCTCGGATGCCGTAATAAGTTACTCGGGATACGCGTAACCATGAAATCGTTTTCGAGTGAAGTGTTAATTCTGGGATGACTTTAATGATCTATCTTCAGTTTGCGGATGTCGTATTTTCACGTGCCGCCGCGGCACAGACATTCTACCATTATTTAGCGTGGCGTTTCATGAACCTTATCATCAAATTATGGCGAGCATTCACTTAAGCATTTAATTTGAACAGTTAATAGTTGCATCAGCGCATTAGACTCTGAACTGCTCTGGTAGTTGGATTGTGTGGATTCTTTTTGGTCTGTGACTTTCAGAATATAGTGCACATTTGTGAAAGAATCGTTTTTTGATTATGAATCCCAGACAATCTCATAATTCCTCAGAGCTATAAGCTGTGGCTATACGTGTATTTCTCAGTTGAAGTGGGCACTAGGAATTCTAATTACAGGGTTCACGTTTTGTTAATCACTTTCTGGTTGCCAATATTGTAGTTAGAGAGCCAGTGTTGAGGACGGCAAACAACAGCATTAAATAAATCATAGGAACATTTTAATAACAACAAAATTCCAACCGCCGCCCCACATATGGTGCATCGTTGGGAAAGACATATTTCATCATTTATTTATAACAACAAAATTTCCACCCGCCGCCCCACAGTAGCCTATCGCGATTGCGGTTTATCCTATCGAGACATTGCTGCTCGGGTTGGTCGAGATCCAATGACTGTTAGCAGAATATGAAATCGGTGCGTTCAGGAGGGTAATACGGAACGCAGTGCTGGATCCCAACTGTCTCGTATCACTAGCAGTTGGGATGACATGCATCTTATCCGCATGGCTGTTATGGATCGGGCAGCCACGTCTCGAACCCTGAGTCAACAGATGGGGACGTCTGCAAGACAACAACCATCTGCACGAACAGTTCGATGACGTTTGTGGCAGCATCGACTATCAGCTCGGAGACCGTGCCTGTGATTATCCTTGACGCTGCAACACGGACAGGAGCTCCTGCGATGGTGTACTCAACGACGAACCTGGGTGCATCAATGGCAAAACGTCATACTTTCGGATGAATCCAGGTTCTGTTTACAGCATCATGATGGTCACATCCGTGTTTGGAGACATCGCGGTGAACGCACATTGGAAGCGTGTATTCGTCATCGCCACACTGGCGTATCACCCGGCGTGATGGTATGGGGTGCCATTGGTTACACGTCTCGGTCATATTTTGATCTCATTGACGGCACTTCGAACAGTGGACGTTACACTTCAGATGTGTTACCACCCGTGGCTCTACCCTTCATTCGATCCCTGCGATACCCTACATTTCAGCAGGATTGTGCTCGACCGCATGTTGCAGGTTCTGTGCGGGCCTTTCTGGATACAGAAAATGTTCGACTTCTGCCCTGGCCAGCACATGCTCCAGATCTCTCACCAATTGAAAACGTCTGGTCAATGGTAGCCGAGCAACTGAGTAGTCACAATACACCAGTCACTACTCTTGATGACCTGTGGTATTGTGTTGAAGCTTCATGGGCAGCTGTACGTGTACACGCCATCCAAGCTCTGTTTGACTTAATGCCCAGACGTAACAGGGCTGTTATTACTGCCAGAGGTGGTTGTTCTGGGTACTGATTTCTCAGGATCTATGCACCCAAATTGTGTGAAAATGTAATCACATGTCAGTTCTAGTATAATATATTTATCCAATGAATACCCATTTATCATCTGCATTTCTTCTTGGTGTAGCAATTTTAATGGCCAGTAGTGTAGATGTTTCGAAAGAATGTGCACATTTTAATACAGTGGCCAATATAAATGTTGCATACTGCTTCATATTCAAGACTGGATATAAAGAAACAGAATTTTCTCCTGACAAGTATAGCTACAAAAAAAAAAGAAAAAAATAAAGATAATCGTTTCTGCACATGATTAAAAGAAAAAAAGGCGATTCCATTGCAAAGACTACATTTATGAACCAACTGGCTCTCCTCGTAATTGATGACACTTCTTAGTGCAGGTAGGCACACTCACCAAATTGTCCAGCAAAGCCCGTGGGAAATTGTCCCATTTCTCCATACCGACCTCTATGCGACCATGTAAGGTCTCTGGTGGGATGGGATGATCTTAAACTGCTCGTATAAGCATGGCCCATCGATTGTCAATGAAGTTGAGCACCGGAGAATATGGAGGCCACTCCATCCGACTGATACCATGCTCCACTAGGGAAGTGTTCACAAGACTCTGACAATGGGAGCGTGTATTGTCATCCATCAGCGTGAATCCCTCCCCAGTACCTTTACCAAATGGAACCAGAATGTGTGAGATAATGCCGTCCCGATACTTCACGCCAGTCATCCTGTATTGGCCACAAGAGGTGTCCTAGGACCATACATAAATACACAACAAAACATTGAATCACTTTGACAAGGATGGCGGTCTATGATAGAGTATGAACTTGTCCTCGTTGCCTCCCCAGGCGAATATCAGTGTTCCCATGGTGGAGAGTGGCAACGGCCTTACCCCAGTGGATACACCGGTTCCCTTGAGATCACCAAAGTTAAGCGCTGTCCGGCGTGGCCGGCACTTGGATGGGTGACCATTCAGCCGCCATGTGCTGTGGCCATTTTTCGGGGTGCACTCAGCCTCGTGATGCCAATTGAGGAGCTATTCGACCGAATAATAGCGGCTCCGTTCAAAGAAAACCGTCATAACGACCGGGAGAGCGGTGTGCTGGCCACACGCCCCTTCTATCCGCACCATCAACTGAGGATGACACGGTGGTCGGATGGTCCCGATGGGCCACTTGTGGCCTGATGACGGGGTACCATGGTTGACAGTGGGTCTCATCAGAGAAGAAGATTGTATCCCACTTCTGCCTAGTATACAAAGACTGATCTTGTGGCCATGCGATACGAGTCGCTCTCCCCCATATGGAGGAGGAGTCATGAGATGACATCTGGCTCGTAATCCCTGCTCATGGAGCCTATTTCGTATCGTTCGTGTTGGCAACTGTGCTTCTGTAGCTGTCCGGAACAGCCGCTGTAGATGTGTAGCATTGTGTTGAGGGTTTCTGCTGCTGTCATACACAGATATCGGTCCTGCACATCTGTTGTTTTCCCTCCGCGGCCACTTCTGCGACGATCCTCAACTGATCCTGTCGCTATAAATTTGTTCAGATTCTAAAGACATCAGTTTGACTCACAGTAACATTCGCTGTGATGTCCACTTGTCTCATTCATTAGGGTGACTATACAGATCCCTTGATTGTACGTTGTTGTTGCCCGAACCATTCTGAAGTATCGTAGCTCTAGTGATGACACACAGCACAAGTACTGCATTGTTTACAGCCAACACGGTTGCCATAGACTACACATATTTCCCCCTCACGGTAGAAACATGGACGGTTTCGTCTAGAATCACAATAGAAAGAAACCAGTGTATTGATTTCATAACGTTTTTCTGGATCACTACGTGCAGTATTAAAGCTTCAGCAGTATTGAACATTTATTTTAATCACAATATTTTATCATTACTACAATGTGGTTAAAAGTTTATAAAATTATATATCCAGCTGTAACAAAGACAGTAGTCAAAGGGGAAAATTGAAAGAGATATGTTGAAACTTCTTTGTAGATTAAAACTGTGTGCTGGACTGAGACTCGAATTTGAGATCATTGCCTTTCGCGGGCAAGTACTCGCCGACTGATCTATCAAAGCACGATTCACAACCTGCACCAACTGTTTCACTTTCGTCAGTACACCTTCTTCGACCTTCCAAATCACACCGAAGTGCTCCCACATAGCTCGGTCTGTGAACACTTGTCGGCGAACTCCAAAGGTGCCTGGTTCGAGTCACGGTCCGACACTTTATTAGCATCTGAAGCAACTTTTCCCTTTTAGGGAACACTAACTGAAATTTCGTACGTACTGTATCTCGTTACCTGTCAACTAAGCAGGCTAAAATGTTCCGCAGAAATACTATACAAAAAGAATTTGTATTAACGAAAGCCATGTGAGAAAATTCGCATTCACATTGCTGTCACCATCAACAACAGGAACACCAAAGTTATAATAATCCAATTAACATTCTCAGCTGAATAAAGAACTAGTCTAGACATTTAGGTGCATTTCGGCCTTCAATGATATACAATCTTACCACATGTAAACGTGGCTCATTTATTCAAGAGAAAGACCTTCACAAACTTAGCGACTTAGTAAGACGCTGGTCAACATCTTGCTCTTACGCAAGCAATTATTCGGCTAGGCATTGATTGATAGAGGTGTTGGATGTCCTATTGAGGGATACTGTGCTAAACTCTGTGCAAATGGCGCTCTAGATTGTCAAAATCCTGAGCTTACTGTAGGGTTCTGGAGAGAGTTCCGGTGACCTTGCTGGGCAAGGAAGAGTTTGGCAGGCACGAAAATAAGCAGCAGAAGCTATCGCTTTGTGCGGGCGGGTATTATCTTGGTGAAATGTAAGCCCAGTTTGTCTTGCCATGCAGGATAACAAAACGGGGCGTAGAATATCGTCAGACCGTTGTGTTGTAATGACAACCTAAGGGGTCCTGCTATAGAATGAAATAACAACATATATCAAAACTCCTCGTTTTCTGGACTTACAGTTGGCGACAGAGAGAATGATCTCCGGATCTCTTCCCAATGAAGAACGTTTGCAACGTTATGGGCAGGGCCCTCCAACTAGTTCAGGCTTTTGACGATCTGACCCGCCAGTTGGGTAGAATATGGCCCGATATTCCTAAGGAGGGCATCCAACAACTCGCTCGATCAATGCCAAGCCGAATAACTGCTTGCTTAAGGGCCAGATATGGATCAATGCGTTATTCACTTGCTCAATTTGTGAAGCTCTTTCTCTCGAATAAACAACGCAGTTTTACTGAAATCATAATGATTTGTTTCCCTGTGCCTGTAAATGACATCTACCAATTTCTGTGCCATTCGGATATAACTATGATCACATTTTTGTTACAGGAATAATTACGTCTTCCAGTTTAATCTATTTCTGACTGATTTGTTTGTTTCCATGTCTGTAATAGAGACTCACATCAAAAATCTCTCTATTGGTTGATGAACAGGCATTAGATTTTGAACTATTTTTGTATTTTAAATGCTGATTCTCTGCCACACGTAAGAATAGACATTAAACGCTGATTATTAACAGTTCGTTTGAGAAATATAGGATCCTTAATTTTTAACATTTTTTTTCTTTTTCTCTGACTCAGGGTGTTTAGTGGACTCTAACCGTGGAGACACCGGTTTCAATCACGCATAGGATTTTTACTCGTTCCAGTTCCTCCAGGACGCCCGAGAAGCTCTCAATCTGCTACCAAATGAGTACCGGGGATCTATTCGGGGGTTAAAGGTCGCAGGGGCAATGAGATCATCCCCCTCTCCTTCCTGCTGCCGCGGCGACGAAAAGGTGTACTCTATCTGCAGCCAGGCCAATGGCACTGTCACAGGCTTGCACCACAGACTTTACTTTTACTTTCATTTCTTTTTCTGTCCAATTAATCTTTGTCTTCAACTGCCATAAATATAAAAATTCGTCAACTGCTTCTGTGTATTGGTTATAAATATGTACAATTATCTTTTTTTAAAAGTTGATTATGCATTATTCTGGTCCCATTATAACTGATTTTCACACTGCCCTCAAAGTTGCTGTGTTATGAGGTGCATGAATAATTCTGTTTTTAATAAGAATAGAACAATTTTGTTCAGAAAAAGTTCATATAATAGAGGCTACAAGAGGAAATATCTGCAAAACGATTCTAATTTTTATTGATTCCAGAGAATTACACTCACACTGATGTAAGAGATGGAGACCTTTCTGAGTAATCGTGATGCAGCAAGTGTGTTTCTACTACGCAACAAAGAAGCCAAATTGAAACTATGTACAGCATTCACGAATTTAAGACAAAATCTTCATATACCGTGGAGCTGAACAAGCAAAATTAGACTCTTACTTTTACGTTTATTGCTGCCCCCAGAACTCGATTGTAGATGTTAGTATAAAAATTCGATTCCAAACATTGAGCTAACAGATGAACATTCACTCTTTAATGTTCCATCCTGATATTTCTACTGATATTTCTGAAGCATAAACATGCAACGGCGTGTCTTACGCACTACCTTGTATAAAACAGCAACGCAAACATTATTAAGTGAGCGAAATGTACATGACTTCGCTTCCGTTGTGTTACCTTAGTTTTACAAGCGCAACTGCGCACAGGTCCATAAAAGCCCCTCTTGGTTGACTCACCTGGAACAGAAAAGAGACATATAGCTTGAGTGACATTATTTTTAGTTGTTAATTGAAGAAACATCGTTAATGTGAAAGAAGCAATTTAGAGCGCTTTAAATTGAGACGTAGCCGCAGTTGCCGTTGCGAGACGATGTGCAGCTACTTTGTGCAAAGGCAGACCGAAATTTTAAACTATGATAAAGTAAGAGAAAACTTCTTCTTTCCTTTACTAGAAACTAACCTAAAGTCCATCAACGACTGCAACTTCAGTTTAATTTACGAACATGTTTAGTATGTGACGTAAAAGACAAAAGCAGTCTTTAGTTTGGACAGTTTGTTTTTTAAATTTATATGACATCGAACTTATCACTGCTCGGTAAGGATTCTCATCATAAACACAAGAACTAGCAAAGTGAGACTTCACTGATGGCACTAGATGGTTTACTTTAATTTTGCTTCCTGAAAGGAGAAACCTGTCACCCACTAGCAGTGGAGCAGGATTTTCAATAATTGACACATACACAAATACGCAGTCTTACACAAACGTGTCTGCCTGATTAAAATTTAATCATTAAAAGGGAAAAGCATGCCTCTGAAGTGGATGTAGCACAGTTTACCATTTGCGGACCATGTCCGGATTTATAGAACAGTGTAATGAGTACGTATTATCTCTTTGTCTGCTATTAATAGATGCGGCAAGACTTTCGACTATGTTTCAATAACACACGTTTATAAGAAATGGCTCTGAGCACTATGGGACTTAACATCTGTGGTCATCAGTCCCCTAGAACTTAGAACTACTTAAACCTAACTAACCTAAGGACATCATACACATCCATGCCCGAGGCAGGATTCGAACCTGCGACCGTAGAGGTCACGCGGTTCCAGACTGAAGCGCCTAGAACCGCACGGCCACGACGGCCGGCTACCCGTTTATAACAGCCGTTCAGTGTCAATGTACTGAAACACCATACGGTAATATACTGAACATAACGAACGTAAAGGTGGCCGTGGTGGTCTAGAGGGCAGAGCACTAGACTGCGGCCCTGGAATTCCTAGGTTCAATCCCCTATGTGGGAGGGGAATTCTCCTCGCTCCAGTCGCCCTGGAACGGCGCCAAGTGCACTCAGCCAGATGGAAAATGAATACCAGAGATCTTTCTTGTGGGATAGAAGACGACAGGGGCGGTGGGCCCACAACTCACCGCTTCCAGGTGCTGCAGTTAAGAAAGACTTTTAACTATATTTGACTTCAGGCCAGTAGTCCAGTCGGGCATTCTCCTCAGCTTTCACCTTTTCCTTTACGCATATAAATCCTACAGCTTACACGAGGATAGTGGGCGAGTCGTAACTGAAAGAGGAATCAGAAAATCACAGCGAATATTACCACAATTAATCTCGGAGGCAATACTAAGTGAATGTTAGGGTGGACGGCAGCTAAAAATGTGTGTCAGTCAATGGATGCATGCAGCTAAAGGCCTAATGTGCGAAAAATGTAGTGGAGGCTTTCATCAAACAGTCTTTGTCAAAACGATGATAGTGTTGCATATGACTTATTTTCTCATATTTCTCAGGTGGTCATGGTGAAACAAAGACTGTGATAAAATAGCAGAGGAGTAGGGGGGGGGGGGTGAGTTTTGAAACTGTAAACCTGATATTGCAAAGCTGACTGCCCTAATGTAACAACTGAAGAAATATAGTTGTGTAAGAAGATGATTCGATGTCTGTCACTCGTCTTCACGATCAAGCCTTGGCGAGTGGCATCAGCATCGTGGCGGCATGTCACCATCATCTCTTTGTGGCGTGGCAACTGGTGTTTACAAACCTCGACTCATAATTATCCATTAGACCTTTCTGTGAGGAAATGTCTCATCAACATGCGTGTGCCCAAATGACGCAAGAATAATTTAATCCTTGGATACGTTAAAGCTTTAACGAACGTGACATCGATACGTTAATAGTGCTTCATTAAAAGTTAAATGTTCTTTACTTTTTCTTTTTAGGAACAGCGGTACTACTACGTTTAAGAGCAGAATGCGAAAAATACATGTGAATCGTATCTCTGGTGAAGCAGATCAATCACCCGAGTAGAATCAAGCCAGAATGATAAGCCAGATCTCGCCGATAACAACACTTTCGCTATCTCCATGTGTCACCGATTAGAGGGTCAGCCTGCTGAATCAACTGAACCTCCACATTACGCGCAGACACAAAATAATTCAACAAAATTGTTGAAGATAACGGAAGGGTCCTGGGGGGAAAACTGTGTATCTCCAGCAACAGCTGGAGAATACGAGCGGGATATATCATTATTGGAACAGGAGACTACGCAAATATTATTACTAAGTACTTGATTCAGGTTTAAATGGCTCTGAGCACTATGGGACTTAACTCCTAAGGTCATCAGTCACCTAGAACTTAGAACTACTTAAACCTAACTAACCTAAGGACATCACACACATCCATGCCCCAGGCAGGATTCGAACCTGCGACCGTAGCGGTCGTGCGGTTCCAGACTGTAGCTCCTAGAACCGCACGGCCACCCCGACCGGCTACTAAGTACTCTCCACAGTGGCTTCCGGAGTTGGTCATAGATACAGAGACTCCGACGAACAAAAATATCCATGGATTGATGTATTTTACAGATTTTGTATCAACTTTGCCTCACCTACCCTAGCAATGTTGTATGACTATGCATTCAAGTTTAGAGGCTTTAGTGAAGCACTGTTCCAACAACATGCTCTATAAGAAAACGGCTGGCCCTTATTTAAAAATTTAGCACCAACATTCGGAAATTCTAAAAGAAGATAAGTGCCCTTCCCGCATGGATTTCCATTCGCAGTTTATTTTAATACTGGAAACCTCCAAAATCTCTAATGGTTTTCGGTGTACAGGAGAAAAACAAACTGCAGGTGAAAACCCGTGTCCGAAATCGACATGCACCAAGGCAACTTAACCTCACATTCATAGGAGGCAAGGCCTGTCTATGCAGCAGAGAACTCCATCCTCTCCACTAGCGATTGTACAATCAGTCACGATCACTGGATAACAAACAACGTAGCCAGACGTTACGCCTGCAGTCTATCAGCATACGAAACCACGTTTGTTGCCTAAGGGGTGGCTTAAGGACAGGCGTCAGCGACTATAGCTTCGTCGCTTTGTTTGATGACATTTCCGGAGAGGGGTTTCTACTCTCGATTTGTTCCCAAGGCAGCCTCTACAATCCCTAGAAGTTTATCGCAACGTTTCTGAGGTATCCTGAATGTATCGGATATACAACTGTTTTATATGTTTGAAGAGCGTACCAGTAAATGATGCAGGCAATTTTCTGTTATTTAGACCTCCTTTTTTTTTCTAGCAGTAGTTTCGGCTTTTGAAGCGATTATTATCAAGTGCTTAGCTGTATCAAAAGTACATTATATTGCCAGCACGGAAAGGGAACACAGTGTTGGGATAGTAGCTTAAAGGAAAACTGAGTACGTAGAAGAAAGTGCAATTTTCATGAAATTGGCAGGTATAGCCACGATGTGATTGTGTTCGGTCTGGTTTACACATGCAATAGTACTGTGCTACTGAAGAAATAAAGTTGAGGATGGACTAACAATTTCATAGATCTATGTGGATATGTTTATTCGTATGTCTAAATGAAAACTACTAAAAAGAATTAAAAATAAATGCATAATTATTAAATATGTATGGTATTACAAATTCTTCATCATGCAAAGAATGGAAGAAAATGACTGTTCTAAAAGAGACTGAAAGCTTTTGTCATATTAAAAATCAACCTTGTACATCCACCAACGAATTTTCTGAGCAGAAACTTTAGTTAAATTTCGCACAAAACTATGCAAATCCAAAGTAGCTGTTCGATTCGTAGTCTTCACATTGATTCGTAACTGAACTTTTAAATGTTCGAATATATCAATTTTGGATCACCATACCTTTTAAATAATGAGAAATAAAATGGTTTTTTTATTAGCTTTCGTTTAGTTGTATGAATAGAAATACATATATATCACAGAAATTTTTAGTAAGATCTCGGCTTTATTTTTTTTGTCAACTTTATATCTTTGCAAATTTTTCATGCTCAAGTGTACCGTCCATCTGTCAAACCATTGGAATCCTTATTCTAGGTAGGTTTCTCTCCGTTACGTTACGTTCACACCGCTGTGTTCTCGTTACTTGATGAAAATGTATATTTTTTCTATACGGCTAAATATCGAAAATGACTCAAAAAACTGAAACTACTAGTGAGAGAAATTTTATGTCCTCATAAATACAGCCTAAAACGACAAAGGCCTCTTTCATTTCACAAATTATTGATTCTGGTGCAAGAATGGCGATTATCGTTGAACAACTGGTTTTCTGTTACACCGGTTCTTTTAGCCTCCACTTTAAAGTGACTGTCAAAACTATTCAAAATAATTCTGAAATAAACGATTTTCGGGTTTTTATTGCTGTTACTTCTAGTAATTTCGAAAAAGGGTGGAAAATACTCCCCAAGTTGAAGGAGCAGCAGATCACGATCTACATAAGATTGAGGCTGTGCCAGAAATAACTGTCAACGTCTCCAGCAAGGCTGTTTAGATGAAAGAGACGGGCGCAGCGAGAGCGAGAGCGGAAGGTCACAATTTGATGATTTTCCTGCATTGTTACTTCTGGATGGCAACAATTTTCCTACCTGAAGCAAACCTCACAATTAAGAGTTCAGCTATTATTCCAAGTTTATAGCCCGTCAATAATATAGCAGGTATATCAGCTAAACTTACCTTCTCTTCCAAGGATTATTGTGGATGTTTCCTCCTTGTAATACTCGCCCACATAAGGTGAAAGTTTCTACTGCTTGTCTTCGTGCATGCCAAATCCCACCTTGGCCAGCAGTTTCTCCGAATCTCTCCCCATTGGAGAAGATTTATAGCATTATGGGCAGGGTCCCCCTGCCATCTCGGGAATTTGGCCCTATCTTTGCTAGCAGTTTCTCCGAATCTCTTCCCAGTGGAGAACATTTGGAGCATTATGGGCGGGGCCTTATAACCAAATCAGGAATTTGACCATACCTTGGCTAGCAGTTTCTCCGAACCTCTCACCAGTGGAGAACATTTGGAGCATTATGGACAGGGCCCTCCAACCATCTCGGGAATTAGACCCTACCTTGGATAATAGTTTCTCCCCAGTGAAGAACATTTGGTGCATTATGGGCGGGGCCCTCCAACCAGCTCGGGAATTTGACTGTCTAACGCTGCAATTAGATAGAATTTGGTACGATATCTCTCAGGACATCAAACAGTAATGCTGTTCAATGTCAAAGCAACAAATAGCGTATTGCACTTCATTAGTATAACACTTCTTAAACTACCTCCAACTTAGGGATGGTAAAATTTTGCAATACAATTAATTAGTCCAAGAACAACAAGAAACTGCCGTTAAAGCAAGTTGGAGCAAGCCTTGGCCGTTGCATATGCCCACGTACCGTCTAACTGATCACGCCCACAGACTAAGAGATTTATTATTATTGGTATTATATGCTTGGTGTCTGTTCTTTCGGACGTGTCTGAAGGAACAATCACCACACACGTAATAGTAATATATACACGTCTTGACGGCATTTCATATCGTAAGTGTGGAACTTAAGTGTGGAAGCACCCTAGGTGAATCATGCTTAATGCAGGAGCAATGACAGCGGTGAACGGGCTGCGGGTGGGGGTGCGGAGGTGGGGCACAAAGGAAGTTGTGTGCAACAAATTGGGAATTTGGATTGGGCGGGAAGCGTGCTCGGATGGTCGATGCAGTAAAGGCACCAGCTCGCGTAAAGCGGGAAGTCCGGGATCGGGACCCTGTCCGGCATAAATTTTCACTTGTCTCAACTGAAATATTTCAATGCCTTTATTGCGGCTGTCGTCAGCATTTCTTTTTCATGAAATGCATTATTGTCTCGGCATTGCTACACCGATTCTTATGTCACGTGTTTATCGCTAGTTTCAAACATTAGGCGATGTTGTTAAAACACTGCTGATCACTTTCCTCAGCGTACCTAAATAGTACTGGTCATTTTCAAAAAGAAGTTTTAGTTAAAAACGAAAAATTTTAGCACTGCTGCGATGGCAATTATATACGCTAGTTTTTTTATTGGTTAAAAATGAGAAAATATTCTATAACTAAGACGAAATAGATTCAGAAAAATATCGATTATTCACAACTGACAGACCGCTATCGGTCTTAAGCGGTAGGTTTTTCCCATCGCTATCCTGATGCCCGGTGTAAAGAAGAGTAGCAGCGGTGCCCCGCCTGGGTGACGGGGACGTACGTGGCAGTACAGGTGCGGTAGCGAGGTCCCCAAGCACAGAACAGAACAGGTAGTTTCCACAAGGAGGAGGCGAGAGCCACCCGCACCGTGGCAAAACAGTGAGTGTAGTGAATATTCATGAAGTGGCAGTGCGGCGAGAATATGAGGGCCTCCAGAGGTACCTAAGCACCGGCCGAGTGCTCTTGCGGCGGTCTCCTGAGTAATTTCTTTCTTATCCTCCATCAGAGGCTCCAGGGCCGCGCGAGCTCTCTTGAGACCTTTTCCGCTGCTGCCATTTTTCAACTCTCAGGCTTCCTTCCCTCTGCTACTCGTCCTCTACAACACCCCTTTTCTTTTCTCGCAATTGTGTAATTAGAATTTCGTTTGCTTCTACCCCTTTTTTGATCGTCCAATTCGCTGTAAGGTGCTTCCAGCTCGTTGCGAAATAAGTAAAGACTTCGCAAAACTTATTACTCTTATCGCTGACGGTAAAGAGGTTTTCAAAAGACTGTTACATGCAGTGGACGAGCTGCAGTCTACTGAAAACGGGACAGAAACAAACAACGTAAACACCAAAGTAATCAGGAGTCGCAGCAAGTACAGCCAGCACTGGAAAAGACACCGTAAAAGAAGTAATCAGGTTTTTGTATTTAGGATGTTATGTCTGAAGAAAGGAAAGCAGAGAGTGTTTCAAGACGCCACTGACGAATTTCGAGGAAAGATAGCTTACACGTATAAGGTCAATTATTTTTCCAAAGAATATTTTGTTTTTATAATGACAACATTCTGCTGCACTTTATGCTATTACTTACTAATTTCTAGGTTGGACACATAAACCACAGTCGGTCTTTGAAATCGCCAATGAGCCGCCTCAGTCTTTTATGGTCCGTGTATTTCGTTCTCAAATCCCCTCTGATACCGTCAATATATCCGAGACTTAGTCTTCCCCTTTTTCTGTTACCGGCCATACCCATTCTGACGCTTCTCCTTAATCATTGTCACAATGACTGCAATTTGTATAGCTCTTACAGTTGGCGGAATTTCCTTCTTTTCTAGTAGTCTGTGTCTAACATTCGTGCAAAATTCTGTCTCAAAGCTTTCTCAAATGTCAGGAGTTTATGTCTCTGCTAGGTGTAGGACCACGTTTTTAATTACAATCCTGTAGGTCCTAACGTCCTTGAATCTCGGTATAAGCCTGGTCTCGAGGCAGTTGGTTGGATTAAAAAATATTTTTATCTTACACACACTATTAAAGTGGCAAAGCTCTGTGTCTTTTGTGTAGAATCACACTGCGACATCTGAAGCGCAATTATCTGAAACATCCTGAGACTAACACATTGGTTCTTGGAATGACCTTCCTTTAGTTCTCAATTAAGGAAAACTAAACTGATGTCACTGAAGGAAACACTTTAAGGCTAGAGTAAAGTTAACACCATGTTTACAAAGGAAATAGATTTGGACTTTAATTATGCAAATTTAAAGGAACGTTACACGGTGGTGGAGTCGGAATACTACACAAATTGCCTCTATTTTTAAACCCAAGGAAAGAAAAGAAACGCCAGATTTATAGAAAAATTAACAAAACAGCAATAAATAAATAAATAATTAAAAAATAAAAAGTCTGTGACTTTTCAGTAATTATTCTGTCTTTGGACAAGTCTACAGATATAAAAAACCATCAACAACTAGCCAACATGTTTCAAATTACTTGGCAGTGATGGAATAATTCCTAAGCCCGGTTACTGCTAACGGGTTGTCATTAAAGGAACCATGTGTGGTGTTTTAGCGAAAAATCAGGCCTACTGGAGAGCTTGTCATTAACTGCTACCGACGATTCACTGTCTATCAACATAGGAGATCTTGTGGGGCTTTCAAACACTCTCACATGTCCTGATTTCAAACCTGTCCTTCGCGTTATCCACAAAGGACGTTTGGCATAAAAATATTTCCAGTAGCCACAAGTTAAAAAAATGGTTCATTTGGCTCTGAGCACTATGGGACTAAACATCTGAGGTCATCAGTCCCCTAGAACTTACAACTACTTAAACCTAACTAACCTAAGAACATCACACACATCCAAGCCAGAGGCAGGATCGAACCTGCGACCGTAGCGGTCGCGCGGTTCCAGACTGAAGCG
Organism: Schistocerca gregaria; assembly: GCF_023897955.1. Classification (NCBI taxonomy): domain Eukaryota; kingdom Metazoa; phylum Arthropoda; class Insecta; order Orthoptera; family Acrididae; genus Schistocerca; species Schistocerca gregaria. The sequence goes on from NC_064923.1 coordinate 331,794,020, forward strand.
CCTAGAACCGCTTGGCCACAGCGGCCGGCAGCCACAAGTTATTCAGACTCAGTAATTTCTCGATTACTGCGGTTAACGCGGGGCCTATCACTGCACGGTTAACCGAAAAACACGGTTTATCCAAAATACACACATTTTTTCCGGAATCTGCTATTTACTGTGCTTCCAAAACGTGCTACACGCCACATTTTAAAACCTACTGGATTACTTCCGCATTACTCGCCTGAAACAGACAACTAATTTACAAAATTACATTTAAAATGAAGTTCATTTCTGTATCACTTCTTCTCAGTTCACGTTCGGGAAATAATCGTCAATTCGCTTTCTGTTTAGATTCTTCATTCAATTTTTTTGCAGCCGACAGACGTCATTTCCCATAGACTGGAACGTCAGTATAATCACACTATTTTATTCTGCATACTCCAATAACAGTTCAGCTCATCAGAGTGCGTGGAAACGGATTCCTCGGTCGACTCGTCTTTTCTTTCTTCCTCTACAGACTATATATTTTACACTATAATCGAGTCACTTAGTTTCTCAAATGATTTACACGCAAGGTTATTTAACTACTTGCGGATGTTTACTATTTATATCTTCACAGCCAGATATTTGGAACCTAGTCATTGTTTGGTTTGGAAATCTAGCAGTAAGACGTGTTTGCAGACCAAATTATGGGAATTAAAGTCCTCCTATTATGCACACATCTGTTGCCTACAAATCCCAGCCATGTTTCAATGATTTTGTACCATCGTCACTGGGTACTTTTACCCATTTCTTTAAAATCCAAACATGTCTTATGTACTAGATATTCTAAAGGAATTAGGCCGAAAAACAGCTGAAGTCTGATATGATTATCATCTTATTTTCTACATTTTGGTTTCTTTAGGATACTCTTTACATTAGTGTCTGTAACTAAATAATGTTACTGTGCGTTTGGTTGGCGAGTTAACAGCTCACTTTATCTATACTCAAAAAATTTTCGTGGCTGTATTTGGCGAGTACTTAGTTATTTTCAAAGTATCATTCACATCTGAATGCTTCTGAGTTTTGAAAATGCACACGTAAACAAGATAGATGTTCCTCAGGAACTCCGCTTGGCTGCTACATTTTTTTACACCAATGCTTCAGTGGCACGGAACTGATTTTTGACCGAAATTTGATAGCCAAACGAAGAGTGGGGAAATGGACAAACGAAGCATCAAATTTATCAGTGTGAGGGCTCGTTTAAAAAAAAGAAAAAAGGCGTGTACATAATTGCTTGAAAGTACTCAGGGCAATTAAGAAAAACTTGATAATGAGTCATACGGGAAACTGAAATGTTTCACAGACAACTGTTTCTAGATATATAAAAGAAGTGTCAAATAGTTAAATTCTTCAGCGCCTAACTATTTTGGGCATAAAAGGTTACATTTTGTAGACACTTCATAATTCTATCTTTCATGCTTAAAAAATAGTATAATTATCAAATAACAGCACAAATTGAAACTTATCTAATTTTTCTTGATCTGTATACTCTTAATAATAATAGAATACCAACCGATGATCAAACATTTCTTGCTTTTTGATCAAAACTTCAAAATAGAAAAAATAGCGGTAACGGTCAAATGTTTTGGGAAGTTATTTGTCTCAAAGTAAGAAACAAAAGAGATTAGATAAACATTTACGTGGATTTGAATGATGTTAGAAATCATGTACAGAAAATGAGGCCCCTCAAATGTTTCTCTCATCTGTGATTTCTTGCTTTTAGACTAATCACTTTACAAAACATTTGACCGTTAATTTTTTTCACTATACAGAACACAATTTTGGTGTTACTTCTTTCTGTCTGCTTCGGAACACAATAATGCAGATACTGGCTCACAATATCGAAAAATGTAGAAAATAAGGAAAATACTTTCAGAGATGAGATGTTTTTAGGCCTAATTTCGATAGAATGAAACATACCAACTTCTACTGGGTGATTCCGTGGTGATGTTACAAAGTTTCTAGGGTGATGGAAAAGGATAAGTGTATGAATCTGAAGTAACTATCCCTGTACAAGATACGAACAAATCGAAAGTTGTGAGCAAAAACCGTTCTGATGCCTTGACAGTGGAATAGAAGTACTGGTACTGGTGTTGCTAAGATTGTAGGATAGGCAACTTTCAGAGGTGGTAGTATGGAGCAAAACAAGAAAAAAAGGTCCAGTAAACATGGACTCTAAAATGCGTACCTTAAGAGCTATGAGCAGTTGTTCAGTAGAGGAGATGTGTTTCACAGTAATGAATATGAACAAGGGTTCATAGCTTCTCAGGTATCATTTTAGCGCCCACGTTTACTGGAAAATTTTTCTTGCTTTGGTCCTTATTAATATCTATGAAAGTTGCATACCGTATATTCTTAGCAACAACAGTACCGGTACACGTATTCCACTATCGGAGGTGTCAGAACGGTTTTTGCTCACAACTTTCGACTCGTTCGTTTCCTGTACAGGCACAGTTACTTCAGTTCTTCTTCATCACGCTAGAAACTCTATAACATAATCACGGAATCACTCAGTATAAATTCGTATGTTAACAAGCGCCGGCGCTTATAGCTTAGACGACCTGTAGCGAGGAGGAGAAGGAGGAGGAGGAGATTAGTGTTTAATGCCCCTTGAGATCATTAGAGAAGAAACGCAATCTCGGATTAGACAAGGCTGGGGAAATAAATTGGCCGTTTGCTGCTATATATCGTCGTTGGATCACTTTTCGGACATGGGTTCCTATGAAATTCTTGACCTAGTAAGTCCACTCTACAGCATCTAGAAGTGTGTAAAATGAATCGTGAAACACCCTGTATATACTCTACGGTGTTCACAACTGAGGGGACGATTGCACACCTCTTGTTTACAGCTGTTAATTGAATCTGCCACCGTAGTTACTGCACTGTCGTCGCTTAAACGCCATGAATATAATCTCCGAAGTACTTGTCCATACGACCTTTATTGCTCCTAATGCTATCGGGGATCGTTATATTCATTTTGTCCTCGTTTAGCAAAGTTACCCTGGGGAACACCAATTACTTAAGGAAGTTGTCTCGTTGTGGCGTACCGTAGCGCTGTCGACTGGACCACGTTACTAGTGAGACAATTTGAAACTGTAGCGAGGTAGGAAGGTTCACGAGCAACGCTACTCTAAAAGCTGACAATGGGGCGCTAGCGAGAACGCAGGACGAGGCGCGGGCCACCCTCCGCAGGCAGCGACAGCCGGGATTTGCGAGTCCGCGGTCAGCAGATAAGCGTGGGCGGCGATGTTTACACGTCGGCCGCGGGGCGCCGCTGATGCGGGTGAGCGCGCTGCGGAAAACGAACAGCGGTGAGAAGGAGGAGGACGAGGAGGGGGGGGGGGGAGGGAGCGAGGAGGGGAGCGGGGGAGGTGGGAGGGGGGGGGGGCAGAGGGCCGCCGCGTGGCGCTGACTGTAGCGACGAATAAATCGCGTCGCGATTAGCCGCCGTGTTCCCACCAATTTGTGTCCGCGGGTCCGCTTATTTATCTAGCCAGGGCGGGCCGGGTAGAGATTTAGGAGCCACGCGACGGATAAACAGCTGAACGGACGAGAAATATTAGCGCGACGTGCGCACCGCAATCGTCATGACTTTATTGCGACTCGTCGGGTGTATTTCTCATTCCGAGAACGTGCTCGCCCTGCGGACGGGAGTGGCTATGGTACGGAGTCGCACGTTGGTGGCGATCGGAGAGGGATGGGAGAGGGCGGGGGGGGGGGGGGGGGGGCGGCAGAGGAGGTGGTGGGGCCAAAACACTTACAATTGTTAAGAAACACTTTTGGAAGGCTGGTGACATCGGCAGGTTGAACTTTCGTTCTCGTCGCTCTAACCAGTGAATAATCTCCCTCCCGAGTTAAGATTTTACTTTTCACAATGTAAGTTACACCTATGAGACAAAATATTGTGACCACTGCCTATCGACAGACTCAGTGTCACGTTGGTGGCGCTGCAGACATGTCACGCAGAAAGAAAAATACACTGTCTGGCAGAAAATATCCGGATACACTTATAAATGAGAAAATGTCCATGTCAAGGGGGGATGACGCGGCAGTATAAACGTAGGTGTCACAAGTCATGGTATACCTTATAACATCGTGGCGGACCTCCTTCTGAGCTGCGTAGTGCAGCAGTTCTCCGTGGCATACACTCAACGACTCGTTCGAAGTCCCTTGCAGAAATGTTATGACATCTTGCCTCTATAGCCGTCCATAACTGCGAAAATGTTTCCGGTGCAGAATTTGGTGCGCGAACTGACCTCTCGATTATGCCGCACAAAAGAGTGAAGAGTTTCATGCCGGGTCATCTGGGTGACCAAATCATTCGCTCGAACTGCCCAAAATGTTCTTCTAACCAATGGCCAAGAACTGCGGCCTGGTGATATGACGCATTGTCATCAGTACGTGACGTCCATGAGTGGCTGCAAATGGTGTCCAAATAGCCGATCATAACCATTTCCATACAATGATCGGTTCAGTTGGACTTACATTCCGTGTAAATGCAACCCACTCTATTATGGAGCCACCACCAGCTTGCACAGTGCCCTGTTGGCAACTCAGGTCCATGGTTTCTAGAGTCTGTGCTACACTCTAACGCTACCATTAGTTCTTACCAAGTAAATCGGCACTCATCTGACCAGGTCTCGATTTTCCAGTCGTCTAGGCTCCAACAGATATGGTCACGAGCCCAGAAAGGGCGCTGCAGGTGATGTGCTGCTAGCAAAAGCATCTTTTCGTCGGTCGTCTGTTGCCATAGCCCATTAACTCAAAATCTCACAGCACCGCGCGAATGGATACGCTTTTTTTACTATTATTTTTACTATTATTTCACTCCATGTTGTTTGTCTGTTAGCACTGACAACTCTACACAAACGCTGCTACTATCGGTCGTTAAATGAAGGGCGTCGGCCACAGCGTTGTCCGTGATAAGAGGTAATGCCAGATATTTGGTATTCTCCGCACACTTTGTCATTGTTGATCTCGGAATACTAAATTCCCTAACGATTTTAGAAATTGAATGTTGCATGCGTGTAGCTTCAGCTACCACTCTGCGCTCAAAGCCTGCTAATTCCGCCGTGCGGCGAAAATTGCGCCGGAAACTTTTCCACACGAATCTCCTGAGTACAAATGACAACTCACCAATAATTTTTATGTAGACCCCTTTATTACATACTAATGTTAATTTTGATAAAATATCAATACAGTACCCTTGTAATATTAAATTATAACTAATATATTTAATTGAGAGTTAGCAGTCCCGTCAGGTCCAGGGCAGTGACTTCACAGGATGAGTGTACGTTGACTTCTAGTTCCTTTACTTTGATGTTTAAAGCTTTTGATGCCTCCAGAACTTTAGAAAACAAAAACATATTCTTGCCGAGCACAATATGGCATTTAATTTTATAAAAAGACAATAGAAATACTGCCTGACTCGTAAAATATTATCAAACTTAGTAAGATTTTGTATTTTTTTTCAGGGTGCGGTTGCCTATTAAAAAAGAGGTCTTGCAGACGAAGAAATTCATAGTCAACTAGAAAAGTTCACTTACTTTGAAATTGTCATGGAAATGAAGTACGCAGTTATCTGAACCCAGAAAGATGGAACAAAGACTGAAGTGCGACACTGACAGATGTACGCGGTTATAATGAACACGTGGCTGCCGTAGATACAGCTGCCATGGTGAGGTCTCTTTATGAAATAGAAAGAAAGTCAAAAATGTTTTAAGCAATGGTGGAAATGACCCTTGTGAATTCCCATATTTCATGCTGTGACACAAAAGTGGTTCTTCCACTCACTGATTTCAAACACAGAACTACACTTGGTCTACTCGCACTTGGAAGGCAACAGTCCAAAAAACTGAGAAGGCCCGAAAAGTATCAGAATTCTCCTCTTTCAAATCCATGGGGGAAAAAGATAGCATTTTTGGCAGCAAACGATGTATTTCTTCAGAATACTGGTCTTAATGGCCCACATCTGTCAGTACAGGAGGCAAATGTGAACTTTCCTCATCTATAAAGTGGGAATCCAGACCCAATTCAAAGTGTTCAGAGCGTAGTATTCGTTTGTGTGTTAATGAAAAAAATCCTGCTTTTGTAAGTATCACCAGAAGCAATAACCCTAGCTGTATGATTTTCTTGGGACTTCTCAGTCCCTTAATGCACTTTTATCTGTGTAACCCTTTCAGGATTTAACAATTTCTCTGAAAATATTGTGCATTTTTATAAAATTTTTAAATAAAATAATTTGCCGTTGGTTCAATAAGTGTTCATCAAGTATTAAAGTAAAAATTTTGAACCCCGAGTTTATATGTTTTACAAATAGAGAGTTAGGAAAACGCTAAATGCAGATGATTATGAACACATTTTACACGATTCTGTTCTCAGTTCGGAGAAGATTATTCTCTGTATCAGCACGATAGTACACCCCGTCATAAAACAGCACCCGTGAAGCAGTAGTTTGTGATCAATAACATTCCCGAAATATACTGTCCTGTCCGTCCCGACCTGAAGTCAATAGAACATATTTGGGATGACTTACAACGTCAACTTTGGTCCAAACCCCAGCGTTCAACATCACTAGCTTCTCTGGTTTTGGATCTTGAGGAAGAATAAACTACCATTTGCCCATACACATGTAGACAGCTCACTGAATCTGTCTCCAGTAGAATTCAATGCATCATAAAGGCAAGGGACAGACCCATGCTACATTAATGTCCACTAATTGGTGTCCGGATACTTTTGATGCGCCAGTGTATACAATCGGAGGGGGGAATTATTTTAGCGACGATACGGATCGAAAATGGTGAAATCCACTAATATAAGCAACTGTGACAAGGACCACATGGTTATAATCCAGTGTCTGGAACGGAAAATCTCGGAAATCCGAAGCTCGTCAGTTGTTCGCGTGCTACAGCCGAGAGCATCTTTGGAAAGTGTTTCAAGGGTGGTGAAACCGCGAGTAGGTAACAAGGTGTTGGAGTCTGTGCCTAATCACAGAAGGATAATGTCGGAGGCTTCTCCACTCTGTAAAGGAGGGTAAGTGGCAACGTAAGAATGATCTGACGACAGAGTATAATGTTAGTGCAGGTACTAGCGTCTAGGAGCACCTCGTTCATTATACGTTGTGGCACATCGGGTTCCGCAGCGGACGACCACTATTTCCATTTTCACTCAACACCATAGTGGATTACAATTGCATAAGGAATAAGATCGTCGAGGTTCAAACAGTGGATCAATGGGAACGTGACACCTGGCTTTTGTTACACAAAATCAATGGTGGTGTCTGGATTAACCATCATCTACGTGATCAGCTGCTCGAAACATGAATCGCGACACTGACGTAGACTAAGCTTATCCTACGTGGGACTCTCACCAGGACTTCCGCGGGAGCTGTGAAAATAAAGAAGGTGCCACGACAGCTATGGACCACGTGCCGTTCAGCGCATCCCATCTTGCTTGATGTTATCTCGAACGTCATGGCGTCTTCCCGCAGGATAACTGTCCCTGCCACAAGCCCAGAGTCGTGCTACAGTGGTGTAAAGAGCATGATAGTGGACTCTCTTTGATACCTTGGGCGTCGAATTCTGGTTATCTGATCCCGATGGATCTCATCACGAACGCTGTAGGGCTCCAGCTCTGTGACTACTAAACTACTGTCCCGTAATATAAGAGAACTCTGCATGGACATGAGGAAACCTCTAGAAATTACAGTGGACTTGCCGAATTTACGCAAGACAGAATAGCTGCTGTACTGCGTTCCAAATGTGGATCCACGAAATTATCAGTGTATATGAGGAAAAGGGTCCAAACCCCACTAGAAGGTACTGTGGACGGATGTTTGCGCCCAGTGTGACGTATCTTGTCATAATACATATTTTAACTATAATATTTTTTAACTATTAGGTATTACAGTGGTTCATACATATAGACTAATATTTTTCCGATTATTACCTTACTGAGCTATTAAACTGAAGAGGAAGGCTGTTCCCATTGCGGAAGAGAGCTTGCGCAGTACATATGTCGCATCATATAGCTCCACGGTGCAGTGAGATTAATGAGGCCATCGCAAGTGTTCATCGTCAACGTGCAATAATCAGTCAAAGACGGCAGGTGGCATCACTGGTAGTGAGAGGTAATTAATCTGTGTCCAGGGAACACAGAAAACAGTGTAATCGTTGTCGTAATGCGGAAACGGAGCGATTTATCTAACGTCTAAAGCGCCATGATCACTGGTTTTCTAGCCAAGGATGGAACAATTTCCGAAATGGTTTAGTTTGTTAACTGACCGAGAGCTGCCGTCCTTAAAGTATAACGGGCATCGCAAAATGGCTATGTAAAACCGACGCTGAGGCAACTGTGGTCATTGCAGACCGCAAATAACAGGGGTCGACAGCGGCTAGGATATATGCACGGGCGAATAGACGTGATACTGTTAAAGTGAACACCCATACGAACACAGTGGTTACTCCTGAACGACCGTTCGCGGACGTTGCTTCGAAAGGCCTCTGCAGCAAGCGCCTGGTTCGTGCACCCATGTTGAGGGCTGTTCACCGGCGAAAAGGGATAGAATCTGCTCGCCAGTAACGCTACTGGACATCCACTTAATGGCGGGAGGTGGCCTATTCAGAGGAATGACGTTTTATACTCAATGGTAAAGATGGCCATTGGCGTGTACAGCGTGAAAAGCCTGAAAGCCCAGGAGGGAACACCCTGAGTGATTCGCCCTTCTGGATGGTACAACGGATCAACACAAGTATGCATCTATCTTTGCGCACCATGTCCACCCCTGTATGCAACTTGTTTTGTTTCCTTGCAAAGACGTCTAACAGCAGGACAATACAACGAGTCACACAGCTCGCCGTGTACCTAAGTGTGTGGTCTAAGAGCACCAGCACAAGTTTACCGTTCTCCTCTAGCCACGGAAGTCTCCGGATTTGAATCTAATGGAGAATCTATGGGACCACCTGGATCGGGCTCTTCATACCACATTTCCTCAACCGAAAAACCTAGCGCAGCTGGCCACATCACTGAATTCGACATGGATCCTCATCCCTGTCAGTACCTTCCAGAAGCTTACTATATGCTTTTCTGCACGTCTCGTAGGCATCTACGCTGCAAAAGGTGGTTATTCATTCCAACAGTTGCTCACATTAATGTGAGTGGACAGTGTAGGTCTTGGAGAAAGATCGGTGGTGTGAGTAGCGGCTCGCTAGGAGAGAAGATGGGGTTGATCTAGAGAATGAGCGCTTATAAGTCATAACTTCAGTTAGAAATTTTAATAGCGATAATTCATTTTTAGTAAGTAAATTAGTAGTTGCGGTGTTATTAAAAGGCAATAAACATCTGGTTTATGCTAAGCAAATGACGGGAGCTGTATCATCCGAGAATATACGAGATGGTGCGATATAGAACAGGGCTAGATTTTGTTGCTCCTAAATGCGTCAGTCGGCGATTACACACGTTTCAGCCGAGATCTCCTTGTTGATATAAGCTTAATATTTCCATTTCCAAGTTAATTATGTTGCTCGCCAAGTGCATCAGTCAGCGCTTAAAAACGTTTCAGGCGAGGTATCCTTGTTGACTCGAAACCTAATATTTTTCTATTTCCAAATTATTAATATCGGACGTGCTAAGCTCACGTTGGCTATTTACAACAAATACACAGTGATGAGTCCCTCATGGTGGCTACCAGCAGTCGTATCAGAAGCCACATGTTACTACCCACTGGCTGAGAGGGATGTCGCCAGAGGGAACTGCAACACAAAGAAGGCAGGAGAGTGCCTACGTGACAATTAAGAACATTAGCCTAAGTACGAGCTAAGCCCATTTTGCCACCGTCAGTGAAATGGATTTACACAGTATATCTGTATGGCCTCAATATCACTGCTCAAAAGCAAATGGTCTGTTTCAGTGTAACAAAATTCGAGGCTAGACACAAAAATGATGTTGTAAGATACTATGTGGAAGTAGAATACTCTTTTGATGCCATTTTACAGTCATTCAGGCCGGCTTATGGTCGGTAGAGTAATAGTTTCCTGGATAATAGAAACTCCTCTATAAAGAAGGAAACGCGTGTCACATAAGGCACAGTACATTTACATAATCGAGATATCAGTTGAGATAACCAAAGCTTGTCAGATTGTTCATTTACTAAGGTGTCCCCAGAACATTATAGGTGTTGGAGGATCGCAATGAAATGCAGAAAGACTAGGAAAAAATTTCCATTTTGTTTGATGAATGGAAGTAAGTCAACGCAAGGTAGTTTCCGATTACAAGATTAATACGAACACCTTCATTACCCCACGTCGCGTAAGTACTTGGAGGTAATACTATAAAGCGACACGAAATGGGGTGATCATACAAAATCAGCAGTGGGGAAGGCGAATGAAAAACTTGGTTTTGCTGAAGGGGCCCTGCAGAAGTGCAGTCTACTAGTTAAGGAAATGTCATACAAGACGCTAGTGAGACCAATTATAGAACAGTGTGTAGAGTTCTTATAAAATAGTCATGACTACAGACATAAAACAAATTCAGAGACGCCGTAACATGCCGCTCTAGCCCACATAAAAGTGTAACGCAGATCCTGGGGGATTTAAATGTGGATCTTTGGAAGAAAGGAGACGCAGCTTTCGTGAAACCCTGCTCGATAAATTTAGAGAATCTATATGCCAAGAATAGTATGCGAATGTTCTACGGCCACGAACATACGTCCGCGCGAACAGATACAGATAATAATATAAAAGTGATTAAGACACGTACTGAATAACGTATACACACTTTTTTTCCTCGCTCAATAAGCGAATGGAATAACACAGGAAGTTGCTAATATAAATGCCAATTGCCTTTCGTCATGCAGTGTTCAGTGGCATGTAGAACACTTATGTAGACTCACATTTAGTGGCTAGAAAGCATTGTCACAAAAACCTTTTGAAAGGCGTCATGGTCGCCTTGGATTGTAAATACTTATTCAGATAATCCACTAATGTAATTTTTTCCGTGCGGCTACTTTCAAGTGGAATAGTGAAAAAAATTGTTGAAGTTGAAACATAAACTCAAACTTGGATCAGACACGGTCCTTGTTTTACTTTTCACTGATTCATGAATCTGTAGAAGAATTTACATAATGTTGTGTCATATACCAACGTTATTGCCTTGCTCTTCATGAAAAAAGAATGGAAAGAATTAGCGCATATATCCACCTGTTCGACCTGCTAGAAGCCTCAGTTGGTTTTCACATATTCTATTGAAGCCATGTGTAAGGCGCTGATCAGCGTTCGTAGACATCGAAGCCAAAACTGATTACTAAAATTATTATTAAGAGTACGTAATAAATATGGTACATTTATCAGTGATGTGACATCATCTGCAGGTTCTGTAACTACTTCCGCTACTTCGTGGTGCTGATGTGGCGGTAATACGTCGTGTTGCGAAGAATTCTACTAGCGGAGCTACGTTAGGTCTGGAGGCTCTCTTTTTCCCCACTCGATGAGAGGTCGTCGGCCCGTCAACCTTGATGAACAAATCGCACTTCAGCACGTGCCACATACAGACAAAAGGAGCATTCGTAGAACACTCTCTGCGATAATGCAGCACAGTGGTAACTGAAATGTCTGAATGCGGAACGCAATCCTACTCGGTGCTTGTCAGCAACAACGAAGTTATTATGTACCACGTGCTCCTCGAACATAAAACATTGCGTGACATGTATACCCGGAGAACGATTCTAAGTGTGACTCGAAGTTGCTAGTAACGGAACAGTTATATGTGAACTTGGCACAGACAATTCATAAGACAATAACAGATTAGTATAGTGCAGTTGCTTAAACGTCAAGTTCAAACTGAACGCCGAAAGATATTAATTCTGAGAGGTCTTTACGCACCCAGTGATATAAACGGAAATGTCCGACTCTTGGGTGAAAAAGTCTTGTTTAAAAATTTTAACATCTTGATAAGTTGGATGAGTACTATTCACGACAGTATTATGTATTATTATAACTTTGAAAAAAATTGACATCCTCAGCACTACTCGAGAAATGAAATCTTTTTGTTGTGGTTTCCATTTCGAAGACTGGTTTGATGCAGTTCACTATGGTGGCTCTTTATCTCCACATAACTATCGCAACCTACATCCATTTGAACTGCTTACTTTTGGCTCACTCTACACTTTTTACCCTCTACTCTTCCTCCCATTATTAAATTGAATGTCCTCAGGATGTGTCCTGTCAACTAATGCCTTCTCTTACTCAGTTTGTGCCATAAAATTCTTTTCTTCCCAATTCCATTGAGAACCTCTTCATCTATTATTCGATCTACCCAGTTAACTTCAGCATTATCTTATAGAGGCACATTTCAAAAGTTTCTATTCTCTTCTTGCGTGAATCGTTTATCGTCAACATTTCACATTCATCTTTGGCTACACTCCATAAATATACCTTCAGAAACGGCTTTCTAACACACAAATTTATATTAGAAATGAACAAATTCCTCTTTTTCAAAAACGATTTTCTTGTTACTGACACTCAAAATATGCAACATTTTCTTTTTATTAATGTCGAAACACACTGAATGAAGTTGCTTCTGTGATAGTAATCAATGTTTGTACAATTCTCAGCTAGACAACGAATGTTTTGACTTGAAATTGCAGTTAATATTGTGTACGTGTTGTGTTCTGAAGGATTAGACCGAAAATGCAAGTTGTCGGTGTGTATACCTTGACTGAAAGAAGAAAAAGTTTGATAGGACACCTCTTTAGGAATTAAGAAATAGCGGAGAGACGTGGAAGGAGTGAAAATTTTAGAGGGAAACCAGGCTTGGAAAAAGCAAGCAGGCTGAAATGAATATATGGTGCAACAGTCAAACAGATATGGAAAGCCTTCCAGAAGATAAAATAGCATGGAGATCTGTATCGAAACTGCCTTTGGACTGGTGAATGTAACAGCAACAACAACACATTACCAAAAGACTCACGAAAGTGATCAAACCACAGTAGTCGCCCTGCACAATCAGCCTAGGAGAACCATAATGCAGTGTTACTTAGTCTGCAAAGTTTTCGTTTCTGACGTTTTGCAAAAAAAAAAAAAAAAAAAAAAAAAAAAAAAAAAAAAAAAAAAAAAATTACGTAAATTAACGTCATCACTGATGGTGCTACCTACATGACATTTGTAAGTGAAATGTGTTTAATTCTGGCCCTGAAAGTCTTAAGTTGATATTTCTATTTACTTGACAAAAAAGTAGCCATCGTTTCATGTTGTGGAGTACTTCTAACAGAAAAAAATTCTCTAGTGTTCAGTGCAACGTGAAATGAAGACTGCAGCTGCACGAGTAATATTGCCAGAAGTGGATTCCTAGCACATACTTCTTTGTGTAGTATTCCTTTGCTAGGAAAGGAAGCACTCTTCTCGTTCCAGTGAGTCCATGAATATGCGTCAGGTAACTGTGTATCGTTTCAAATTTCCGTGTTTCTCCGACTGCAAAGACTCTATGCTTTCCCGAATATGGATCCGCAGCGTATGGTGTCACCTTGCGTTCGCTGATGAAACTTTAGTAGTAGAAGTTATGTTCTGCAGCAGCTTATGCTGGGCTTTAAAACAGCTTGTCACTGTTTTTTAGTCCAGCGATTCTCAACAGCCGTATTCCGACAAACTGGTGTGCCGTGAATGCATGTCACGCGTGTCCCGGGATTTTTAATGTCTTTTAATCTTCCACAGATAAAATATCTAGAACACAAAAAAAAAAATGTTGGAAAAACGTTTCCTTGAGTAATAATTTTGAAAACTTTGTATTTCATAGTCGTTCCATAATTAAAAGATGAATTATATACATGATATGTTTGGTTTTCTACATCTAGAGAAAAAAGTCATATGTAAGGGAATCGCGGAGGTTTGAAACTTACTTTGGTGTGTCCTAAAAGAAGAAAGGTTGAGAAGCGCAGGTTCAGTCTATCAACTTAGGCATATGTTCTGTCACTGTTACAACAACATTTGAGTTTTGTAACGATTACGTTAGTAAAAGGAAACACAACATTCAGTTTTCTTTCATCGTAGAAACTTTGAAGACAGTGAATGGCAGCGACCGATAATAAATGCAAATCGTCGAAGTGACGTTGTTGAGCAATGTTACATAAAAATTTTCGCGGCTGATAACTGGTTCGCACAGACAATACGATGCAAAATTCAGTTTAATGAACGTTAGGGGAACAGAGGTCGCAAACAACTAGGCAGCAGGAAGTAAACTTCATGTCAGGTCATGGTTGATAACATCAGGTCATCACGTACAATCTCAAAGGTAACTAATGCCTACGACAATTACAGCTTGTGTGTTTAAAGTACATTTGATTTGCATTCTCATGGTGGAGCCACTAGCTCGACTCTTATGCGACTGTCGCGAAATTTGAATGGACATCAACTTTCAGATGTAGAAACACGCTTACCAAATTTCGTTTATGTCAGACAACTCCTTCCTAGTGTAGATATTTTTTTGCACCAACGTATAGGACTTAATGCAGATCCAGTCCTACGTCAGCTAATGTGTTCAATGGATGGACGTCCCTAGAGGTCATTGTCTCCAAATGGAAGCTTTGAATAATTTTTAAATTTTTAAAAGACTGAAATCGATTCAGGAGATGCTGCGCCAAAGCTCCTGTGTGGCCTTCTTGTACGACTTTAAGCTAATTCTAGTATGGGTATTCCAGCAAAGCTAAAGCCTAAGTGACCAAGCGCTAAAGCTTGCCATCAATTCGACGTGAGCGAAACGTTAAATTTCATATTTTTAATACGGGACCGCATCAAATGGAGGGTACTCCTGAAACATTCAATCAAGTATTTCCGATATTTCACCAGGTGAAGTCACGACCCTAGTTGCATAGGTATTTAGAAACTGGACTAATATTAAGGATGATCATGTTTAAAGTACGGAGGGAGGGAAATTAGGGTTTAGCTCTCCATTGACGTCGAGGTCATTAAGGGCACAGCTCAAGTCTAAACTTGGACAGAAATCATTCATTATTTGCAAAGGAACCATCCCAGAAATTGCCTTAATCGATTATTGGAAACCAGAGAAACCCTGCATCAGGATGGTCGGAAGCACATTTGAACCGCACCATAGCGAATGCAAGTTCAATGTCCTAATACTGCGTCACGTCACTGGGCTAGCAAAAGGTTTAAATCCCTATATGGCTATCCTGATTTAGAATTACTATGACATTTGTAAATCTCTTCCAGGCTATTTAAGGATGGTTCGGCAAAGTAAATACTCCTGTATCATGCCGACCGCTGAGGCCGAGCGGTTCTAAGCGCTTCAGTCCGGAACCGTGCTGCTGCTACGGTCGCAGGTTCGAATCCTTCCTCAGGCATGGATGTGTGCGATGTCCTTAGGTTCGTTAGGTTTAAGTAGTTTTAAGTCTAGGGGACTGATGACCTAAGATGTTGAGTCCCATAGTGCTCAGAGACATTTGAACCACTTTTCCTGTATCTTTCTCAACCTGATAAAGTATTTCGCCGCAAATTATCATGCTACTGATGGAACTTTAAACTTACTTTGTTTCCTTATCGGGGCAGGGGGATGTGAAGAGGTGTCAGATGCACAGGGGGTTGACAAAGCTATGGGAACTCCACAAAAACAACACATTACCATTTGTAATACGTTGCAGGAAAACCGTTGGTATTCAAAACAACCGTCTCAGAATGGATAAATACAGGTCCTGTATGTTTTTGCAACATAAACAGATACCATTCTTCCTGTGGCAAGTTAAGGTAACGATGATGGAGGTGGATAGCTATCAAGTGGCCTTCTCTCCAAGGTAGACCACAAAGACAGAATAATATAACGATCTGATGACTGAGTGGCCAGGGGAGAAGTGACAGTTCATCCTCGTGCTCACAAAACTAGCCCTGGGCGACGTGAACTGTGTAAACAGGGGCCCTCTCGTCTTGAAACACAGCAACGTCACTGGGGAATAATTATTACACCATGGTATGGACCTGATCAGCTTAAGCGGTCCAATAACCCATGACAGTAATATGAAATTGCAGAGTAACCATTGTAAGTAGGCTGTATAGGTTTTCTTATTGGTAACGCCACATAGCGCTCTGTATGAAAAATCACTGGCTGTGCTGTGCGCAGTCTGTGGCTAGTTTGCATTGTTGTCTGCCATTGTAGTGTCGGGCAGCGGCAGCTGGATGCTAACAGCGCGTAGCGTTGCGCAGTTGGAGGTGAGCCGCCAGCAGTGGTGGACGTGGGGAGAGAGATGGCGGAGTTTTGAAATTTGTAAGAATTGGTGTCATGAACTGATATATATATACATATTTTATGACTATAAAGGTAAATACATTGTTTGTTCCCTATTAAAATCTTTCATTTGCTAACTGTGCCTATCAGTAGTTAGTGACTTCCGTAGTTTGAATCTTTTAGTTAGCTGGCAGTAGTGGCACTTGCTGTATTGCAGTAGTTCGAGTAACGAAGATTTTTGTGAGGTAAGTGATTTGTGAAACATATAGGTTAATGTTAGTCAGGGCCATTCTCTTGTAGGGATTATTGAAAGTCAGATTGCGTTGCGCTAAAAACTATTGTGTGTCAGTTTAAGCACAGTCGTGTATAATTATTCAAAGGGGACGTTTCTCCATGAGACCAATATAGAACACCAGGATACAGCTGCCCAAATAGTCACCGAACCCGCGCCATGTTTCATCCTAGTCAGCAACTAGTCTGTACCGTAAGTTTCGGACGGTGTATTTCAGACGTAAACTCAATGACTTTCTTCCATTGCTCCGTTGTATTAAGTTTTATTGCTTCGCCACTACGTTTTCCTGTTAGAGGCATCTGCAACACTGATGAGTGGTTTTGAAATTACAGCTCACCCTGCAATTTCCTGCTTCTGGAGCTCTCTCTGTGTTGCCATGATGATGGCAGAGTTCGCGAGCACAACGTCCAGTTCTGCTGTGACTTTTTCACCTGTCGTCCTCTTATTTTCCGTCACAGTCTTTCTCAATGACCATTTGACACAGTCTCTCAACACACACTTTCATCCGCGTTGTAACGTATCGAATGACATTTTCCCGCTTTCCCTGAATGCGTTATAAATCGTCGATATGGTGCTTCTTCAAATACGACACATTTCGACTGCCTTGGTTACGGAAGCACCCACCATACGAACAGTGACAATTTCCAAGGTTCAATTCCACGTACAACCGAGACAATGCACGCACAACTAGACAGAACACGATTCTTAACACGACTGACACTTGTAACGTATGGAAGACATCGCATAAAGCGCAGTCCATAGTCAAGTACAACAGCGCCGCCAGTAGGCTTTGCTAGTATCTTCACGTATGTTTAAGCATGCATATCTTAAGGTGTTTCCGTTTTTTTGGCCACCTGATGCACATGTAGTGTCATAGATGAAACAACAGTCCAATCTACACCAGTCAAGACTTTTAGGAGTCAACCGATATATGACACCGATGTGTGTAACAACTGTGCTACACCGGGAGACGAACTCGGAAATACTTGCACTTCAGTGGCAAGTGTTCTACCGATTGAGCTATCCAAGCAAGCCTCAGGACCGGATCTCACAGCATTAGTTGCACGAGTACCTCATCTTCTACAAAGTTCTCATACATACCTTGCGGGCCTAACACTCTTGGAAGAGCAGAAATTCGGGAGGATGGCTTAGCCACTACCTAGAGGATTGTTCCTAAATGAATATTCTGCAGCGGAGTGTGGAATGAAGTAGTGGTAGTTCTACACGGTAAGCAGGAAAACTACTGTCAACTTAGGAAGATAGAAAAGAAATACCGGTGGAAGTAAACCTGTGAGACTGGGTATTGAATCGTGACAGTTTAGTAGCTAGAGCATTTTTATGCGGAAGGCGAAGGTCCCATGTTCGATTTCCAATGCAACAAACAGCCGCATTCTGCCAGAAAGTTTCTAATCAGAGCTCATTCAGCAGCAGAGTGGACGTATACTCCGGTCCTCATATAACGTTTGCACCGTCAACCAACGGGATACCAGTATACCCTGAAGTGACAAACATGATGGGACAACACCTAAAATCGCGTCGAACCGCCTTAGTGCAAGTAACTCCACGTGGCATCGGCTGGCTCAACAAGTCGTTCCATTGCAGGAACAGTGAGCCATGCTGCCTCTGCAGCCATCCATAATTACTAAGGTGTTAACGGTGTAGGGATATGTGGAAAAACTTACCTCTCGACTACGAATCAGAAATGTTCGTGGGATTCGTGTCGGATGATCTGGGCGACCAAATCATATGCTCAAATTGTGCAGAATGTTCCTTGATTGACTTACGAGTAATTGTGACCTGGTGCAGTAGTGCATTGTCATCTGTAAAAATTCCAATGTTGTTTGGGAACATTAAATGACTGAATAGCGGCAAATGTTCTCCAAGGAGCCGAACATAATCATCTCCAGCCTATTATCGGTACACTTGGACCGGAAGAGTCAGTTAATCCCATACAAACACACCCCACACGATCAAGCAGTCACCACTACCTTACAAATTGTCATGTTGACAACTTGGGTCATGACTTCGTAGCTTCTGCACCACATTCGAACCCTAACATCATCAGTTCTTACCACCTGGAATCGGAGCACATCTGACATGGCGACGGTTTTCCAGACGTCTAACGTCCAACCGTTACGGTCACGAGCCCAGGATAGGCGCTCCAGACGAAGTCGTGCTATTAGCAAAGGTACTCGCGATGGTCGACTGCTGCCGTAGCCCATTAACGGCAAATTTCACCGCACTATCCTAACGGTTACATTCGTCGTACGTCCCACATTCATTTCTATGGTTATTTCACGGAGTGTTTCTTGTCTGTTAGCACTGACAATACTAGGCAAACGCCACTGCTCTCCATCGTTAAGTGAAGGTCGTCGGCCGTTGCATTGTCCATGATGAGAGGTAATGCCTGAAATTTGGTATTCTCGGCACACTCTTGTCGCCGTGGATCTCAAAATACTGAACTGCCTAACGATTTCCAAGACGGAACGTTCCATGCATCTAGCTGCATCTACCATTCCGCGTTCAAAGTCCGTCAATTCCCGTCGTGAGGTCAAAATCACATCGAAAACCTTTTCTCATGAGTCACCTCAGTACAAGTGACAACTATACCTCGTGTACACTAAACTACCGCCGTCTGTACACGAGCGTATCGTTATCCAGTGACTTTTTAACCTCAGTGTGTATGCGCTTCTTCCCGTAGGCTATTCAGTGTCAGATCCAGGAGGTGCAGTGTGCGCTGTAGCATACTACGGATGTACGGATGGCACAGTGTGTCTATGTGCGGGGATGCATGCGCGACGGGGAGGTGAACAGAATACCAGAGTGACAGTGCACGGCCTGCATACAGGGCTTGCTGCTCGCGGCACGTACCGACAAATCTGTTCCAGAGCGCCATCAGCAGCATTACGGCCACGGTGTAGAGCGCAGGCTGGATCGCCACGTCGAGCTCCCGGCGGAGGGCTCGCAACAGCTCCCACGAGCACATACCGCGCTGCCACACATACACACAGCCCAGCACAAAACACGGCGCGGCAGACGTAAAGCGTCCGCGTCGCGGATCCGGACTGCAGATACGGATAGATGGACGCTCGGACGGGTCGGCTGGTCGCGGTGCATCTTGCGTAACGAGACACCAGATAACAGGCTCCGCAAAGAGAGTCGCCGTCACGCGGGCACGGCCATCGCCGCGCACTTTAAATGGCGGTCGTTATATATACAGCTCTGTTACGCGACCACGTTATTACTGCACTTGGCAGGTATCGTAAAAACACCATGACGTTACAGCATACAAGTAAAGTGATGACTATGGAAAAACACCTCGCTCTCTCAATGCCTTTAGGCCACTTCTGCACATACGTTCTACATCTACATCCATACTCAGCAAGCCACCTGACGGTGTGAGGTGGAGGGTACCTTGAGTACCTCTATCGGTTCTCCCTTCTATTCCAGTCTAGTATTGTTCGTGGAAAGAAGGATTGTCGGTATGCCTCTCTGTGGGCTCCAATCTGTCTGATTTTATCCTCATGGTCTCTTCGCGCTGCTCTCCGTTGGATCTTTTCTATCTCTTCTGTCAACCCTATCTGGTACGGAGCCCACACTGGTGAGCAGTATTCAAGCACTAGGCGAACAAGTGTACTGTAACCTACTTCCTTTGTTTTCGGATTGCATTTCCTTAGGAATCTCAGTCTGGCATCTGCTTTACCGACGATCAACTTTAGAAGATCATACCATTTTAAATCACTCCTAATGCGTACTCCAAGATAATTTATGGAATTAACTGCTTCCAGTTGCTGACCTGCTATATTGTAGCTAAATGACAAGGGATCTTTCTTTCTATGTATTCGTAGCACAGTACACTTGTCTACATTGAGATTCAATTGCCATTCCCTGCACCATGCGTCAATTCTTTGCAGATCCTCCTGCATTTCAGTACAATTTTCCATTGTTACAACCTCTCGATATACCACAGCATCATCCGTAAAAAGCCTCGGTGAACTTCCGTTGTTATCCACAAGGTCATTTACGTATATTGTGAATAGAAACGGTCCTACGACACTCCCCTGCGGCACACCTGAAATCACTCTTACTTCGGAAGACTTCTCTCCATTGAGGATGACATGCTGTGTTCTATCTAGGAACTCTTCAATCCAATCACGCAATTGGTCTGGTAGTCCATATGCTCTTACTTTGTTCATTAAACGACTGTGGGGAACTGTATCGAACGCCTTGCGGGAGTCAAGAAACACGGCATCTACCTGGGAACCCGTGTCCGTGGCCCTCTGAGTCTTGTGAACAAATAGCGCGATGAGGGTTTCACACGATCGTCTTTTTCGAAACCCATGCTGATTCCTACAGAGCAGATTTCTAGTCTCCAGAAAAGTCATTATACTCGAACATAATACGTGTTCCAAAATTCTACAACTGATCGACGTTAGAGATATAGGTCTATAGTTCTGCACATCTGTTCGACGTCCCTTCTTGAAAACGGGGATGACCTGTGCCCTTTTCCAATCCTTTGGAACCCTACGCTCCGCTAGAGACCTACGGTACACCGTACGTTGACGGAAAAAACATCAAAATACAAAAAAATAATTAATGTAGAGTAATGACATTTTAGAAATGCATTTTTATAGGTATCACATTTCAGCGATTACCATTACAAGGTCACAGATTAATACAAGCTGGAGGTAAGCCATTGGAAATGTGACATCCCGGTACATTAATAACCCATGTAACCACCAGAATGTTGAAGGCAACCAAGCAAATATTAATGCATTACGCTGTACAGGTGCCGGATGACGGTTTGTGGGGAGAGGTTCGAATGCCTGTTGCACTTCGTCGGTCAATACAGCGACGGTTAATGCTGACGGTGGATGATGCTGGTACTGTCGTCCGATGATACCCACATGTGCTCAAGTCGAAACAGATCTGTTGATCGAGCTGGCCAAGACAAGATATCAATACTCTGTAGGGTATGTCGGTTTACAACAGCGATGTATGGGCGAGCGTTATCCAGTTGGAATAGATAGCCTGGAATGCTGTTCGTGAATGGCAGTACAAAAGGTCACATCACCAGACTGGCGCACAGTTTTGCAATCAGGGTGAGTCGGATAACCACGAGAGAGCTGCTGCTATTATACGATATCACACCTCAGAGCATAACTGCAGGTGTAGGTCCAGTGTGTCTAGGATGCAGATAGATTGTTTGCAGGCCCTTGACTGGCCTCATCCTAAACAACACATGGCCGTCACTGGCACCGATGCAGAACCGGCTTTCTTCAGAAAACACAACTGGATTCCACCTCCCCCTTCAATGAACTGTCGCTTGACACCACTGAGGTCGTTAATGGCGGCAATTTGGGGTCAGTTGAAAGCACGCTATAGAGAGTGTGGCTCAGAGCTGTCCGTCAAGTAACCGATTCCTAACAGTTTTTTGTGTCAGTGTGGCGCCACCAGCTGCTCAAATTTCTACTACAGATGCTGTGGGATGCGCCTGAGCCATACGCCGAACACGATGGTCTTCTCTTTCGGTAATGCCACAGTGCTGTACAGAGCCCGGTCTTGTTGCAACTGTACTTTCTCGTGATCACTGCTGCGGGTGATCATATTCAGTGGCTATATTCCTAAAAAAAATATGGTTGAAATGGATCTGAGCACTATGTTACTTAACTTGTGAGGTCATCAGTTGCCTAGAACTTGTAACTAATTAAACCTAACTAACCTAAGGACATCACACACATCCATGCCCGAGGTACGATTCGAACCTGCGACCGGAGCGGTCGCTCGGCTCCAGACTGTAGCGCCTAGAACCGCACGGCCACTCCGGCCGGATATATATTCCTCCCAAGTGTTTCTGTATTACCCCAAAAGGAACACCCATCTTCAGATAGCCCTATTACAGAACCTCGATCAAACTCGGTGGGCCATTGATAATGGCATCTTCGTCGCCCTTACGGTTCCGAGTTTTTTACGTCAGTGTTCTGTCAATCACGATTACGCACTGACTCACGATAAACCGGCCGAAGTGCCCTCATCCCAGGTGCAATAATATCGTGGTCGACTGATAAGCTACTTCACCACAACATCGAACCAGTCTTCTGTGACGATTTGGTTGAAGAAATTAATTCTAGCTTTCCGTATACAACTAAACTCTGCAAAGCACCTTACGGTGTACGGCACAGCGTACATATGGTACCATTTTACCCTTCGTTTTTCAATTCGAGTTTGGTGGCTGGGAATCACGAATGTCGGTAAACTTTCTTAGGAGCTCTGATTTCTCTGATTTTTTCGTCGTGTTCATTCTGTCAGTCGTATGTAACTGGAAGTACACTAATGTCCACTGAAATTGAAAATCCAGGGTAGGAAACGAACAACAAATTTCATTTACTGTGCATGTACAGGATAGCAGGAACAATACTGAATTACATTTATCGGTCATTAGAAGATGTGCGAAATTTAGTCCACAGCTTGCCATCTCGTGTTCTAAACCAGAAGACACCAAGCTGAACTACGATTGCAAAACAGGTACGGGTGTCAGTCACGCTGGTGCAACTCCTTTGTAGTGCTGCCGAGTGCTGCAATGGCAGTCTCTCTGTAAGCCCTCAACAGATGATTTCAGTGGTTGATGGAACTGGAGAATGTGCTGGACGGGACAAAAGGTGAACATTCACTACACTGACCTCGTTCAGGACAGCACAAGCATCATATGGTCTCGTGTTATCTTGTTCAAAGATAACGTCATGGAGATTTCGAAGATAGCGTAGTCATTGACCTCAATACGTAGAAGCGTATCTCTTGCTATCAAAATTAAGCGCTAGGCGGGCCCGATATGATCATGTTGTGTACTCATTGGTACACCACGCTATTGCTCCATGTATTGCACCATGACGATGATGGATGCAATATGACAACTTACAAACAGGTGACGGAAGTCATGTGATCACAATATGCACTTATACAGATGGCGGTAGCATCACGTACACAAGGTATAAAAGGGCACTGCATTAGCGGATCTGTCGTTTGTACTCAAGTGATTCATGTGAAACCGATTCCGACATGACCGTGGCCGCAAAACTGTGAACGCGGAATTGTAGTCGGAGCTAGACGCTTTCGTCATCCTATTCCTGAAATCATCAGGGAATTTAATATTCCGAGGTCTACAGTGTCAAGAGTGCGGCAAAAATAACAAACATCAGGCATTACCTCTACCACAGACAACGCAGTGGCCGACAGTCTCCAGTTAACAGTGAAGATCAGCTGCGTTTGCGTAGAGTGGTTAGTGCTGACAGACAAGCAACATTAATGTGCTACGGAACCAGACGACGGACGCGAGTGCCTTTGCTAACAGCACAACATTGTCTGCAAGGCTCTTCTGGGTTAGTCACTCTATCGGTTGGATCGTAGAAATCTGGATAATTGTGAGCTGGTCAGATGAGTCCCAATTTAAGTTGGTAGGAGCTGATGGTAGGGTTCGATTGTGGCGCAGACCCCACGGAGCCATGGACTGAAACAGTCAACAAGGCACAAGAAAGTTGGTGGTTTCTCCATAGTGGTGTAAGCTGTATCTACACGGAATGGAATGGTTCCTCTGCTCCTCCTGAACGAACCATTGACTGGAAATGTTGACGTTCGGCTCCTTGGAGATCATCTGCAACCATTCATGAATTTCTTGTCCGCAAAGAAAGTTAGATTTTTTTATGGACCACAATGTTCCATGTGACAGGGCCAAAGTTGTTTGCGACTGGTTTGAAGAACATCCTACACAGTAAGAGCGAATGATTTGGCCACCCAATCGCCGGGCATGAATCCCATCGATCATTTACGGGACATGATCAAGAGATCAGCTCGTGAACAAAACCGTAGGCTGTATGGGTGGCAACGAATTGTTGAGTCCATGGCGTGTCCAGTTGCTACTCTACGCCGGGCACAAGAAAGTCCGACACGATATTATGCGGTATCTCAAGACTTTGGTCACCTCACTGTATGTTCTACTAGGAGCCTCCACAACTGGATATATCAATAGTAATGCTATATGCAGAACCGGGACACGTCTGAATAGATGACGTGGTGCTATTCCTATGTCCAATGTTTTGTTCAATGCGCATCACTGCCAGTGTGACACTCACCGCTGTCGTGTCAAGGGCAAAGAGACTAATTTCCTAACTCTAGCTGCCTGACACGGTGAACTAGTCTCATGGCCTGTTTTCTGAACAACATCTCGGATCTTTCAGGCACTATGCGTTTGGGGATGGTCACATATTACATGGCGTTGTGTGCGGCCCTCCTCAGCCCAACAATTTCATACTCTCATGACAGTTGTGTAATCCCAGTCAACTCCAGCAGCAGTGCAAAACATAGTCCCAACAGGTCACTATCAGACGATCTTTCTCACTAACAGCCAAAAGCGCAAGACGTCGCTTTAGGATGCACGCGTCTACCAGCGTGTTCCCTCTGTCTCAGAGCAGTTTTCTGCCACTTTTATGATTTAGAACACTCTATGGGGAATTCTTCGTCTACAAATTCATAATCCCGTGGACAGGCGATATTACGGACAGTTATACGTGGTAAATTCTTGTTTTCCCCAGCGTTAAGGCTATCTCGCATTTCTTTTGTGTTATGGTTCAGTGTCTACAAGCATTAGTTGACTTTCTGCCACTCTGTTACCTGTCTGTGACCTGTTCTTTTTCCCTAATTCTGCAACAATTTCCTGACCGAAACATTTTCTGAATGTTCGTTCTCCAAGTCCAAGAAGACAGGAAGATCTTGCAAACTGTTACTTACCTGGAGACAGCGGGAGGGCGTTACAGCTAGGGGATCAGACCCCATAGTCACCATCAATAGCATTCCACCATTTCACTTTGCTATCTTCTTGTAGTGATTCTATCGAGACAAACGTATCTATCATTCATCTGATCGTTTAATACTCGCCTCTCGAGTTGCCGAGTCAGAGACGAACCAAAGTTGTTCATAAATTACGAGGAAATTTGTTGATGTGAACTGATGTTTTAAATTGGCGTGCAGCATATTTGATAATGACGGAATGCTGGCATAACTGAGCGGTGAATAATACCTTTGAATTCAAAGCTCTAACACGAAATCTTTAGACAGCAGAGTCCCCCTCGTCATTTTACAGCGATATACTAAGATCATGTTTTGTTATTCTATTGCGCACATGCTAATTAAGAGCTTATACTCATAAATGAAATAAGGAATAGAGTATTTCAAGTCAGTGTTTCGTTTAAGTAGGCATTTTCGATTTGGCCCCCGCACACCGGAATACAGGCCTCCGCTCGTCATCTGTTGAATGCCTCACAGTATGCTGATAAAAACTTTCTAGAATACAACGGGGGTGCAATACAATTTTTCATCCGCTGTTCAAACTCTCAAATGGACGACACAGAGATAACCGTAGCTGCATTTGAAAAGGAAATGAAACAGTTGAAAACTCTGAGACGCTTGGCCCTGAGTGAATCCCAATTCGGTTTTACAGATAGTACTCTGCGGTGTAAACAGCTTCCATAGGTTCAGTTATCGCGAATCTCTCGCTCAACAAGCATTCTGAAGCGACGGGAAAAACGGCAGGTTGTTGTTGTTGTTGTGGTCTTCAGTCCTGAGACTGGTTTGATGCAGTTCTCCATGCTACTCTATCCTGTGCAAGCTTCTTCATCTCCCAGTACTTACTGCAACCTACATCCTTCTGAATCTGCTTCGTGTATTTATCTCTTGGTCTCCCTCTACGACTTTTACCCTCCACGCTGTCTTCCAATACTAAATTGGTGATCCCTTGATGCCTCAGAACATATCCTACCAACCGATCCCTTCTTCTAGTCAAGTTGTGCCACAAACGTCTCTTCTCCCCAATCCTACTCAATACTTCCTCATTAGTCATGTGATCTACCCATTTAATCTTCAGCATTCTTCTGTAGCACCACATTTCGAATGCTTCTATTCTCTTCTTGTCCAAACTAGCTATCGTCCATGTTTCACTTCCATACAAGGCTACACTCCATACAAATACTTTCAGAAACGACTTCCTGACACTTAAATCTATACTCGATGTTAACAAATTTCTCTTCTTCAGAAACGCTTCCCTTGCCATTGACAGTCTACATTTTATATCCTCTCTACTTCGACCATCATCTGTTATTTTACTCCCTAAATAGAAAAACTCCTTTACTACTTTAAGTGTCTCATTTCCTAATCTAATTCCCTCAGCATCACCCGATTTAATTTGACTGCATTCCATTATCCTCGTTTTGCTTTTGTTGATGTTCATCTTATATCCTCCTTTCAAGACACTATCCATTCCGTTCAACTGCTCTTCCAAGTCCTTTGCTGTCTCTGACAATGTCATCGGCGAACCTCAAAGTTTTTATTTCTTCTCCATGAATTTCAATACCTACTCCGAATTTTTCTTTTGTTTCCTTTACCGCAGGTTACTGCCGTAAATAATAAGTGTAAAAGAATGGACCTACTTGTCCATATCTTAAACGTTGGCCCGATGTAGGATCCCTGAGCGTATTCTAACTTGAATATAATGAGTTTTCAATAGTGCTTCGGCCAATATTCATCACAGATAAGGTGACGTCAGGAGTGCCGAAGTAAGTGTGATGGGAACGCTCTTATTCTCTACATACATAAAAGAAGTCAGCAACAGTAAGCAGCAACCCCAGACAATTTGAAATGACGTTGTTGAGTCAGTAAAGTATAGGCTTTGAATAACTGTTGGCCTATTTAGGACATCATATATGAGTTTCCATTTGTTATAATGAATTACAGTTTACATGGAATTTGGATAAATTTAAATTAATGCGGATAGATAGGAGAAACATCCTCGTAATCCAGAATGAATTGTAAATTCAGGAGCTGAGTGTGCGCTGATGGATTATATCTGTATGGTTGAGGATATTGAACTCGGGTAACGTCTTTATCAACTGAGCTGTTCACGTGCGACTAATTAGCCACCCTGTGGCTACTTTCCAAATTTCAAAGATGCTCTGCTGAGTAGGAAATGTGAAGACGGGTCGTTGGTCGTGCCTGGTTGCTCACTCATTATGTTCCTGTAGATTTCGAATAGTGGTATGCCTCTTGATTCCGTCACTTCATTAAAAAACCTGGCTTAACGTTGTCGAATGCCATGAAATGGAACGAGAGTATGAAACCGTTGTGCAGAAGTTTAATGGATAAGTTTGATTTATTAAAAGAATCCTGGTGAAGCGTATAGCATCGATAGCGGAGGTCATCTACAGACTTTACAACCCATTACTGGGTACTCCTCGAGCTTTTTGGATCCCACCAAGTTCAGATTCACGGAAGACATCGAAGCAATGAAAGAACTGCTGAAGGTTTTGTTACAGGTCGGTTCGATCAGCATAAGAGTGTTGCAGGATTGTTTTATCTATTCTATTCGATTTCCTTGCAATGAAACAGTGCCCTGCTGTTTGAGGCTTTCCCGGCGCTGCATCTGCTTGATAGGTTACCGGGAGTTACGCCCGATAATATTGTAAAAACATATTGAAAAAAAAATATTATCCGGCGTAATTCTCGGGAACCTATCAAGCAAACAGTGCCCTATTTACGAATAGCTATTGTGAAGGTTCAAAGCATCATTATTTGTGACAAACTGCAGAGCGACTCTAACCCATGAACAGAATATCTCTCGTGTAGAGAACAGGGACATGATAACAGGGACTAGGTAAAGGCTTACAATACAGTTAATAATATCCCGCTCGCTCTGTTTGAGTGTGAAATAGTAAACGTAATAACTCGAAATGTTAGAAAATACCCTGGGCAATGAATTGTACTCTGGCCTACGAATAATGTGGCAATATGTATATGTAGGGAAACATCCCGAGTTTCCTAAGGTGAAATTCCAAGGAGAGAGCGGTGGTTATGAGATCAGTTCTCCAAGGCGTAGCCAGCGCCTAAGACGCCGTGCATGAAGGTAGCTGTGGGCATGCAGAACATGTTGACTTGGAAGACATCGACGAATTTACGTTAATGAGGCTCCTGTTGTCAAAAGAAATTTGGGTACTTCATTCCAGTGACTGTGTTCGGATATCGAAAACAAACACCAACAATGCGTAAGAAGAAGTAAACGAAGTATATCTTTACGTGATACGACTAGATAGTTTCGTCGGGATCTGAGTTCATCCACACCTACTGTTTGCGGAGATTTTAGAGTACGTGTTTTGTGGATGCCGCCATTTTCATGATCATTACAATAAATTTTAAGAACCTGCGTCGTGCTGTTATGTAGGACGAATCAATGTTTCCGATTTAATAATGGTAAACTGAACATTCCGTTTCTACACCGCTGTACAGACGACAGAATAACTCTAAAATACACTTTCACAATCATGTTACCACAGCGTTTTCTTCTTCTTCGTACTGAGCAGTGTATTTCTCATGTTTGGATGAGCTATGAGATAAACTGTACTTCTTGTTTGAATGAAATTTTCACTTGGTCGTTACGAAGCTCGTGAAGTCCGAGTCCTCCGTACTAACTTGTCAACAGTAAATCTTCTAAAACCTAATTACAATAGTGCAGTTGCAACGGGGATGACAGGGGACAGCGGTGAGGGACAGTGGAACGAAACAGCGTAACAGATAAAAGCGTGCAAGATGTGTTTCTACAGCAGTCACGTCTGCCTGCAATAGCCTACTCAGGGGGATTTAAGGATCTTCCACCCTGACACAATAAATGAAATTATGTGAATAACGCGTAAGTCGTGGGAAAGAAAGGAACAAGTAACAGAAGATAAGACCATCATTTTTCAGGAGTGCATGAGCAATATTATTAATTCTTGTCCCGATGTTTTGGTTGAGAACCTTCCAGCCATTCTCCAGCCGAACTGCTAGCAAGATTTTTAATTCACTGTGCACTACACTGTGGAGCAAACGCGCATCGTCCGTAGGTGACCTTGAGATTGGCTGGAAGGTTAGCGGCGGCGCGGTTCCTTTCGTCCATTTATCTGCACCTATCTGTGAACTCTTTGCAGCAGATGGCCGGTAGGAAAGCCGAGCAGAAACCTACCGTACTGCAACTCGCACCAGGCTGCATATAACGTAACTATTCTAAGAATCGGGAAAAGGTCTTAATTTCTGAACGAAAGGTGAAAATACTGGCAAAACTTCGGTATACTCTGAGGTCTGATAATTTACAAATTCACTGCCAAACCCGTGCTAATCCTAACACAGTCATGTACAAACCCTTTCACTCACGTTAGCACGGTTATGGTAACGTACTTCCAAAAACCTGAACAGCTACTACGCACGGATTGTTCTTAAATGAAAATGCTCGCCATACTATTAAGTTTATCGGTATCTAATGTACGCAAGTTTTTAGTCACCGATCTGCTCAATATGCCACGTGGAACTACTGTCTTTTCTCGCACACAAAATTACTTAAAAAATCCACACTTTCTAAAAAAAAACATGGAAGAAATATGCCTTCACTTTAAAGCACTTTTGAGGCACGTAGCACAACTAAAACCGGCAAACTATAACTTCCTTCGGAGGAACAGTACCATTGAAAGGCTGGGCTCCGACTACTTAGACTGCTGCACCTCCAAGAGAAAAGACGCGCGAAGAACACTCCGCTCTGATTGGTCAGTTTTCTTTAAGGCCAATTGAGAAACATTATTCTCCCGCGTTACTCCGCGCTTTACATGACTAACCAGTTAACAAATAACACATTTTCCAACTGTACTTATTCCCGAAATAAATATTTAACATTCTGATATTTTGTTCATACTTAACGTTATTAACTATTTTCATCTGCACTCGGATTAGCTTTCCTTTTACCATAGACTTACTTAACACGTTATGATACAAAATTCCCCACGCTAGTTCGTTTAGCGTTTATCTGTAGAACAATGATCTGCATATTTACTTTAGACCACATCCACGCATCATTCACATTACTGGAAATGGAAATGAGCGTTTGGCGTCAGCTGGCCGGAGTGGCCGAGCGGTTCTAGGCGCTACAGTCTGGAACCGCACGACCGCTACGGTCGCAGCTTCGAATCCTGCCTCGGGCATGGATGTGATGTGATGTCCTTAGGTTGGTTAGGTTTAAGTAGTTCTAAGTTCTAGGGGACTGATGTCCTCAGAAGTTAAGTCCCATAGTGCTCAGAGCCATGTTTGGCGTCATTGGCCGGAAGGCCTCTTGCGGGGCA
Organism: Schistocerca gregaria; assembly: GCF_023897955.1. NCBI lineage: Eukaryota > Metazoa > Arthropoda > Insecta > Orthoptera > Acrididae > Schistocerca > Schistocerca gregaria. The sequence continues at coordinate 331,824,737 of NC_064923.1, forward strand.
GGTGCGGCCGGCTTGGTGCAGGTCTTATTACATTCGACGCCACATTGGGCGACCTGCGCGCTGGATGGGGATGAAATGGTGATGAAGACAGCACAGCACCCAGTCTCTGAGCGGAGAAAATCCCTGACTCAGCCGGGAATCGAACCCGGGCCCGTAAGACGGCAATCCGTCACGCTGACCACCCAGCTATCGGGGCGGACATTCACACTACTAAAAACATTTGCATATCTGTACAAACATAAATAAAAAATCCTTCAAGAAATAAACAAAACAATTCACAAAAACATTCTTTTGACCTGTTTCTTGAATGTCTCTGTGCACAGTCAATACCTTCGCTGCGCAGTGCCGATGGTACTGTTATCGACGACTGTGCCGCTAAAGCGGAGTTATTGAACGCAGTTTTCCGAAATTCCTTCACCAGGGGAGACGAATGGAATATTCCAGAATTTGAAACAAGAACATCTGCTAGCATGAGTTTCTTAGAAGTAGATACCTTAGGGGTTGCGAAGCAACTCAAATCGCTTGATACGGGCAAGTCTTCAGGTCCAGATTGTATACCGATTAGGTTCCTTTCAGATTACGCTGATACTATAGCTCCCTACTTAGCACTCATATACAACCGCTCGCTCACCGATAGATCTGTACCTACAGATTGGAAAATTGCGCAGGTCGCACCAGTGTTCAAGAAGGGTAGTAGGAGTAATCCATTTAACTACAGACCTATATCATTGACGTCGGTTTGCAGTAGGGTTTTGGAGCATATACTGTATTCAAACATTATGAATCACCTCGAAGGGAACGACACGTAATCAGCATGGCTTCAGAAAACATCGCTCTTGTGCAACGCAGCTAGCTCTTTATTCGCACGAAGTAATGGCCGCTATCGACAGGGGATCTCAAGTTGATTCCGTATTTCTAGATTTCCGGAAAGCTTTTGACACCGTTCCTCGTAAGCGACTTCTAATCAAGCTGCGGAGCTATGGGGTATCGTCTCAGTTGTGCGACTGGATTCGTGATTTCCTATCAGGAAGGTCGCAGTTCGTAATAATAGACGGCAAATCATCGAGTAAAACTGAAGTGATATCAGGTGTTCCCCAGGGAAGCGTCCTGGGACCTCTACTGTTCCTGATCTATATAAATGACCTGGGTGACAATCTGAGCAGTTCTCTTAGACTGTTCGCAGATGATGCTGTAATTTACCGTCTAGTAAGGTCATCCGAAGACCAGTATCAGTTGCAAAGCGATTTAGAAAAGATTGCTGTATGGTGTGTCAGGTGGCAGTTGACGCTAAATAACGAAAAGTGTGAGATGATCCACATGAGTTCCAAAAGAAATCCGTTGGAATTCGATTACTAGATAAATAGTACAATTCTCAAGGCTGTCAATTCAACTAAGTACCTGGGTGTTAAAATTACGAACAACTTCAGTTGGAAGGACCACATAGATAATATTGTCGGGAAGGCGAGCCAAAGGTTGCGTTTCATTGGCAGGACACTTAGAAGATGCAACAAGTCCACTAAAGAGACAGCTTACACTACACTCGTTCGTCCTCTGTTAGAATATTGCTGCGCGGTGTGGGATCCTTACCAGGTGGGATTGACGGAGGACATCGAAAGGGTGCAAAAAAGGGCAGCTCGTTTTGTATTATCACGTTATAGGGGAGAGAGTGTGGCAGATATGATACACGAGTTGGGATGGAAGTCATTAAAGCATAGACGTTTTTCGTCGCGGCGAGACCTTTTTACGAAATTTCAGTCACCAACTTTCTCTTCCGAATGCGAAAATATTTTGTTGAGCCCAACCTACATAGGTAGGAATGATCATCAAAATAAAATAAGAGAAATCAGAGCTCGAACAGAAAGGTTTAGGTGTTCGTTTTTCCCGCTCGCTGTTCGGGAGTGGAATAGTAGAGAGATAGTATAATTGTGGTTCGATGAACACTCTGCAGAGTAGTCATGTAGACGTAGATGTAGACATGTAGATGTTCTCGAATGAACCCGATTCAGACCATCTGTCACTGTGCACGCATGAGTCATTCTCCCGATACAGAGGCTCTAGAAAGGAGCCACACCTCATGTTGTCAGCCGAATTATTGGAATAAGAATTAATATTATTTGGAATGCACACCAGAAAATGTTGGAGTATAAAATCCACAGAGAAAACTTCAAGAAACACAATAATATTGTTTTTTTAAAGTCTGCACATAAGTAATAATGGATATCAGAAAGGCTGATTTGGCTTGCTAACTCTGCTAAAATACAGATGGCTTCTCGCTTTCATACAAAATTGGTGGAAACATGTATTGGCCACTGTAGTCGACTATAGACGCTAGAAAAATATTTTGTCTATTATATCAAATAATGATATGGTGAGACTCTGGTTGTGTAAAGGACACAGCATGTAGGTCTAGAGCATCAGGAAAATGTAATTTTACGTGTGAACCGCCATCTGACGATGAATCTATTGGATAGAAACCGGTAAGAGCGCTATTTATTTTTAATAAATAGCCTCATTAATAGCGGCTAACGGCTGTTTTTACTTTTTTATGATAATTAACCTGCATATCTTTTCTATCCACTGTTTCATTTGTTTGAAGTACCTTATCTTGACAGTACATTTAAACACCTTACCTTGAGAGAGAGGTAAGTAATCATATTAACAGGAAATTCGTGTACGTGATTTAGAAAATGTATGGCAAGTTGTATGTAGCTAATAAGTTTTTCTGAATCTCTTAGGCAAAACTGGGCTTGTCTCTCATTTCTGCAAGAGGTGAACCGGAGCCTAATTAAACTGCAGGTGACTCGTAGCTGGATGACGTGTATAAATGTCCCAAGTCTAGAAACTGAAACAGCATTCACTTGCTGTAACCTCCTCCCTACCTATGCAACACTACTACTACAATACTGGTGACCACACCGAGGAGAGTGCAGCGGATCGGTTCACATTCAGATGTATGGGCTATGTGAACCTCATTACGAAGACATCCCACTGAATGGCCTGACAACATGTAGACCACTTGTTGTTGTCAACAAAAATGATACTGGGTAAATGTTCCATACAAAGATTTGATAAACCCTGTAAACAGCAAAAAGAATGCAAATTTATGAGAACAATAATTTATCTCTATGAACATTAAGATCAGAATATAGGGCATTTACTCAGAGTCTTGGCAAGTGGCCGCGACCCCAGTCAGTTGAAGAAATAGACGAATAAAATGCCATTTGGGAAACTGAACGAGGGAGAAGTAGAAGAATAAGCGAAATTTGCTACAGGAGGATTCCACTGATACATCGCCGTCCCTACCAGGTCGCAAATACTGATGGTGATACCTGCATTTCTTGACTTCACCCACGTGAAATTAGTTCAGCAACCGATACCGTATCGTGACGAGTTAGCGCTCACTGCAAAAAGCCCTAGGTGATAACTTTGAAAACCCGTACTTAGAGGAACTACAGGAAACATCAAACCGGATGGCGAGGCGGAGATTTGAAAGATCGTCTTTCCGAATACGAATCCAGTGTCAACTGTCAGTGCTAATTCGATCGGCATCGTTCAAAAGGACAAATATGGAGAGTTTAGTGTCGTTTAACGGTAACGCAAGTACTTACAGTAGTATTACACATGTAAATACCTACAAAGTTAATAACACCCAACAAAAGTTGAACAATTAACTTCTATACTCTTATTAACGAATGTGGTATTTTAGCGCTTCGACAACGCACTCTCGGAAAGAAGGAAGCAAGGACGGAATATAAGGGCATCCGGTCGACTAAGAGGTCATTAGAGACGGAGCGTTTCAAAGAATGGGAAGCAAATCGGGCGTGCCTTTTCAAAGGAATAGTCCTATAATTTACCTGGAATTATTTAAGGAAAGAACGGGAACCTAAATCTCCAGGGCCAGACGCGGATTTGAACCCTCGTATTCCACAATACGAGTCCAGTGTGCTAACCATTACACCACCTCGCTCGGTGCACGCTCGGGGATGAATTTCACCGACACCGTTAATAGCACGCAGCTGACTTGGTGTTTTCCTCTTGAGTTTTATCTGCCGATAGTCTGTAACTGATATCAATGTTATGCAATAATGAAAGGCGCCAGGCAGCTGTTAGGCGTAATAAGGAGTTATCAAACAGAAGCAATTGACAAATCTATACATTTTCTGAAATTTAACGTCCTTTAGTACCATTTAGTCCAGAAACTATCAGAAAGCTAATCGTTTGTCAGAATGTAGGTGACTTATATCTTGAAACATCGTGGCAGATTAAAACTCGGGCAAGTATTCTATCAACTGAGCTACCCAAGCACGATTCAGAAAGCGTCCTCACAGCTTTACTTCCTCCAGTGCCTCTTCTCCTGTTTTCCAAGGCAAAGGCAAAGATGCCTGGTACGACTCCCGCTCCGGAACACGGTTTTAATCTGCCAGGAAGTTTCATATCAGCGCACACTCCTCTGCAGAGTAAAAAGTTCATTCCAAAAGTTTCTATCTTCATAGTTATGTGTAGAAGTCTCACCTATTGCTTGTAAAAATTACGCCGTTTAGGCACATTTGTAACAAAACGTTTTGCTCGATTCCTCATAGAACTATTTACGTTTAATTGTCATGAATCTTACTGTCATCACTTTTTGTTGTGCCTGCAATTCAACAGTTTCATTAAAATTCTCGTCCCCTTCCATTATGGAATGTATATATCAAAGGCTGAGGGCTACCTAGAGTGCTGAGTAAGTTGTCTATCCTCTCCTCTTAACGGATTCTCAGTTTCATTTTCTCGTACATACAGCGTACGACAAGGCAATGAGTTTTTGAGAGGCATGGTATACGTTCCGAAACGCTTTATTATTCATCTACCAAATGTTTTCAGCATCAATCTATGTCACAATTTTTAATACAATCGAAACATAAGCGGTCATCGATCTTGTCTTACAATGAAAACAGTGTCTGAATTTCCTCATGCAACGAATTTGCCACGATAAATATGGATATTCCCAAAAGAGTTTGTGATCTTAAGTCACCCTTCATTCTGTTTATAACTGTGTTTCGCTCTACAGAATAAGTTATTCAAGAAACTGACCCACGTTGATGAGTCCTCCTCTATTTCAGCGCTGACATCTGGTTTTCAGAAGTGTTGAACTGCTCAGTTGTAGATTATTGCAGGTGCGCTGCACCTTCGAATGAAATACGTAAAATCATGCATTCTACCTCTCGGGTGCCTTAGATACTGTATCTGCCTCTCTTCTCCCTCTGTATCGTTGGCAGATAGAGAAGAGCAGGGGTTTCAGCTCCCAATACAGTCTTTCAGATTTATACATTCCGTACTTTCCCTGAATAGTTAGTGCAAATTCTCCAATGAAATAGTGAAGACTTCCTCCTCCATCCTTCTCGAATTCACGCTGCTTCTGAGTCACTTATGACGTCTTGATCGACGCCGTTAAACCTAATCATTCTTCTATCTTTCGTTCGTTATCCGAGGGACACTACTCATCACGGGACTGATTCCCGCGTCTCACGATTATAGGTCATTTTGTACATTGTCTGATCTACAGTACGCGGATCTCCCTGCGTAATCCCAGATGGATCACTAGATGTCAGGACAAGTGGACCCACCGGTATAAAATGAGGCGATAAATATGGTTTAGTCGGTAGGAGAACTCAGTGACCTCGAACGTGGACAGGACATTTGCTGTCACCTGATTAACAAACTCACAAGGGACGTTTCAACTCTTATAAAACAACCCAAGTCGACTATTTGTGATGTGACTGTGAAATGGAAACGCGAAGGAACATCCAAAACTAAAACAAGATATGGCAAACTTCACGCACAGACGGGCAGGGACCCACGAGCACTGTGGTGGTTGCTTGTACAAAAACAAGCACATGAAATCAGTGGAAGGAATCAGTCGTGAGTTCCAAAGTCCTGCCAGGAGTCCGACTGGCACAATACTGTGCGTAGTGAGTTAAAAAGAATGGCGTACAATGATCGAACAACTCCTCATAAAGCGACACATTTTTGTAGTCAGTGTTTAGCAACACTTGAGGTAATGTGAAGATCTGCACAGCAGATGACTGCAAAGGACTGATGAAGCATGCCATACCCTGCTGAAATCCGATGAACTGGTTTGAGTTGAGCGAATGCCCGCAAAACGTTACCTGCCATAATGTGTAGCGCCAACGGTGAAGTACCGAGGTGGTGGTGTTATGGTATGGGAGGTTTTTTTTGGTTGGGATGTGATCCCACACTGCGTTTAAAAAGACGCTAAATACCGGAGCATATGAACACATTTTGTAGCATTTTGTACTGTGTTCGGGTGAGGAACATTTCGGATACCATGATCAGCATGGGAATGTACGGCATGTCACGCTGCAGCGTGTGGGAGAAGGAAGATTAGCGTTTAAGGCCCCGTGGACAACAGGGTCATAAGAGACGGAGCACAAGTTCGGAGTGGAGGAGGACGGAAATAAGCTATAAGCTATAACCATTTCGGTCGCCTTAAGTGTAATATTTTATTTTTTCATTACTGGTTTCAGTGGCTATTCAGTTTGGTACGTCCTGACAGCAAAGTGAATTTTGAGAGTGTTCCGAAGCGCCAAGGAAGGCAAAAGTTAAAAAGTTCTCTCCTAACAAGCACTCGTGATAAAGAAAAACTGTTAGACCTACGGCAGAAGAAGTACGTAAAGCAGAAGAGCCGTAAAAGCTATATAAAGAAGGAACAAATTATAAGAAAGGTTAGAGCAACTAAAAGAAAACGTGAATTACAAAATCGTGATGGAAGTTTCTCTCTGGAAGAAAACGATTATTTTTGTGTCGTTTGCCTTGATAAATTTGCAGACAGTTTACCGAACGAGCAATGGGTTCAGTGTGTAAAGTGTAAGTTTTGGTCACACGTTCGCTGCTCTAGAGGAGAAGTCCTTCACGAATGTAGCTATTGTTTATCAGATTAGTAGGTAGATTTTCTTTCATTTAAAATGTCTTTATACAACCAATGATGTATTTAAATGAAGAATCTTTGTTGTTCTAAAATATGAAAGTGTTAACAATGATGATATTAGATATTATGCTATCTTGATTGTGGCATGTGTTAAATAGAAGTAGTGTGATAAGATTGCTGTAACCTGGAAACATTGTTACATAGTTTAATGCAATTACGGTGCGATTAGAAGAAAGAAGTGACAATGTAAGAATTTTTTTGGTTCAGTTCCTATATTTTGTGTCGCATCGTATCGTTTCAATTATATTTCAATACACCCGTCAGTCACAATAATTATCTATGTCGTCTAACACCTGCATTTTCATAAAAATATTACATTGATCAAATATTATTTCTATAACTTAAAATATAATTTAACAATTGATCACTATGCCTGTTACGACTGACCACGAAGCGTGGTCTATTGTAACACTGGGCATTGGTCCGAATAAACTAACAAAAGTGCCCCAAAATAAAATTTCATCGTAAATAATTATACATCCATTGAAACGAAGGATATTAAAATATATTTTCAGAAAATCACATAAATTTATATTTTGAAATGACTGGCATAGAGGCAAAAGTCTGAAGTACGGTACAACTCATCCCGATCTTGCCCACGATTGAAGGCCCCGTAACCCCACTAGGGGTGCGAATAACTGAGACAAAAATAAGACGGGACTCCGTCCAAAAATGCCTTGGAAGGCCCAGCGGCATCGACCGACCGCCATGTCATCCTCAGCCACAGGCGTCACTGGATGCGGATATGGAGGGAGAGGTGGTCAGCACACTGCTCTCCTGGCCGTATGAAAATAAGATAGAACAACGGGATAAAATAGACTTGCGGTTCAATTTTCCTCTGAGCCAGGCCCCCACCTCCTGGTTACAGTGCCAACACAACCAGTGGCGAGACGAAAGAACCGCCCCCTATTATTCGCTAGTATAAGCCAACGGCAGCCATCCTCTACAACTGGCAAAACGTAGTCAAAGTAATGCTGAAGGCAGTAAACAGATATAGGGACCGGGGCCCCGGCGTCAAGCGGTTGGGACTGTAGTGTTTCCCTCCAAATAACGCCAAAAATGCACTCCATTTTTACCAGCCTCGAGCTTCCAAAGTATCTTTTGCCCCTTCTCTGCAGTACTACTGTTTGCTCGAGTAAGTGAGTGATCAGTTACATGCACCCATAGTAGAAGTGGGTGAGCGTACAGTGGGGTGATTAGCTGCTACACCAATTTACGGGTTGACACATATGAGGAAATTGCGCGAGAAATACATACTTCAATATAAATGCAGATGCTAGACAAGTTTGTAAGTTTCACTGATTTATTTGACCAGTAACGACGCCTGTGCAAAGGCCTCAATGCGTTACACGTGTCAGTCGTCGTCACAACAGTGTTCTGTGTTGATATGAGTGCATTACCCATTCTGCATCATTTCGGAGCTCAGTGCATTTGAGCGTGGGCAGATTGTTGGGGGTCGTATAGTGAGTTCTTCTGTAGCCAAGGTAGCCAAAGTGTTTGTTGTTTCGAGATGCACCGTATCAAGTAGAAATTCGTCAGTGGAACGTAAAGATCTGTCCGGGAGAAGCGATTTTACGTTAGATTTATAACTTGCTTTGCTGCCTGTCAGAAATTTTTAGTGGGAAAGTGATCAAACGTTTTTGTTGCTGTATACTGAGCTACTTTCTGAGCCACTGACACCTTTACTGATGGGTAATTAAAGTTACTTTCCCCCCTTGTAATATAGGTATGGATATCTCCATTCTTTGCAAATTGTGATGGTTTACTTATGACGAATTTTACTGGTGAATTTTGTATGACGGCGCAGTTAGGAAGATGTACCTCCATGACGACAGTGGCTTTTATGCCGTCAGTACTTTTTTTTCTGAGTTATGAGCTATCCCAGAAAATTATTCCATGTGAACTTATTGGGTGGAAATACGCAAAATGTATCAGGAGGATGACTCGTTTGTTTCCAAGATTGTCAATTATACGAAGAGCAAAAGCAATGTAATTGTTTGAGAAGCTCCTTCCAGTTCAGGTTTTCATCAATATGTACAGCCATAAATTTGGAGCATTCTAGCCTATTTACTAACTCCTTCTTATGTGCTAAATCAGTTGTTGGTATGACTGTTCTACAGAGCTGAAAATGGCTTTTTTATTTTTTTATTTTTTTGAGAAGTTAGGGAGAGTCCACCGTCTGAGAACCACTTTATAATTCTTTGCAAAATATCATTTACCAACACTTCTGTTGCTTTCTCTTTAATGGAATTTATTGTAACTCTAGTATTATCTGCAAAAAGGAACGACCAGTTCTGTACCAGCTGAAACTTTATTAGCAATAGCTATTCTTGCTGCCAAAACCTCGCACCACATCTTTCTACACGAAGAATAGCTATTGATTTCAAGTAAAAGTAAAGTCGCACGGCATAAATCCCTTGTAAACTCCGAAGGGGAAGTTTAGCCGCCTAACTGGAAAGGTTTTTATCTATCCTTCGCGACCGCAGGCAGCTCCGTGAAACATGAAAGTTGTGAGCGTAAAAGTATCTGTTAAGTGGAAGTGACTGTAAAGGATGTGCGTGTAGCGTGGTGTGATGTTCGTGCTGGAGATGATGAGGGAAAGGAGAGTTGAAACGCAGTGCCGGCACATAGTTTACTCCTTTCGACGATCATCAAGGGGGGCGTTGAGCTTATTGTCCCCATCCGTCGGACGGATCACAATTACCACTGTTGCATATCCTCACTTCCTGAGACACGGCAGACAGATCTGGAATTTAATCCCAGATATCGACAAAAAGACTTATGATCCGGTACTTAACATTACCATCTCCCCTGCTCCCTCTGCTGTAAAGGAAACGGAAAAATTGTCAACAGCGCGCGGTGTACCCAGACGGTCACACATCCAAGTACTAGCCACGCCCGAACGTGCTTAGCTTTGCTGATGTGATGCAATTGATGTATGCACCTCGGTACGGCCATTTACGAGATGCTGTGGTGAGGGGAGATGCCGTCTGGAAAATTCTAGACGATAACTGGCCATCTCCGTATTACACTGATTTTCGTCGGAACCTAAGCAAAGCTGATTTCTAGATAACACTGCCTTCGGCACCTGCTTTCAATGTTAAAATCTGGACATCTTTTTTGTTATCATGTTTACTGAAGAAACCACTTTCAAATCTAGTGGTGAGATAAACGATAACTAACGAAATTTCATAGATTAAGGTCGCTGAAAATGCACTATATTGCATGACTGGTTTCGACAGAGCTAAGCTGTCGTCATTGGATCTCATGCTTTAAAATTTTTCCAAAATACTGTCCGTCAGTGATGTATGTCTCTTCACGATGCATGGGCAATATGTTGTAAAAATGTTAAAGCATAAGATCCTACGATGACAGCATAATTCTGTCGAACCCTGTCATTCTATAAAATGCTTTTTTAGCGATTTTGGTTTGTGAAGTTTTCTTCAGTTGTTATACATTGCATGTCGCCCCCAACTGACAATGTCAGGAACATATGGCGAAATAGATGTCCACCACGCTCATTATTGGCTGGAAGGAAAACCTCACTTGTTATGTCAGCAAGATATGTCCGAAGCATAAATACCTAGTGGAGACATCAGCGGAACAGTTACCGTATCTCGTATTTTTGATGAAATAATGGTGAGCGGTACTTTGAAGTGTTCCATCATGCTCTGACAGAGTTAGTACAAGTTGTTCCAGTAGCAACAACCTCGGTAGAGTGGATGCATCATTAAAATGTTTCCAAGTGGATGAGCTGGTATCGGAGGGCCAGTAATTTGGCAGCCAATGTCGCCAGAATTATCTCACCGTGGTTGTTCGAAGACTCATTAAAGACATTGCTGACCAACAGTGTCATACAGTGGGAGATTATAGAAAAAACAGAAGTAGAAAAACATATTGGTCGCTCACAGCGTATAAATACTTGAGAGTACTTGACGTTCATAATGGTTGGCATGATATTGCTTAGAACTAGGAGGAAAGCGTACTGAAGAACCATACCATTATCCGAAAGAGAAAAATGGTCTGTTACAACCGCAAAGACGTTTTCTTAAAAGTTAAAAGAGTAAAAAAATTCTTTATTCTCACATCAGTATTTAAAAATACGAGTAAAAAATTGCTTATTGTTACACCAACATTAAAAAATACAAGTGTTGGACAAAAATATGGAAACACCTAAAACATGACACTTTACCACGATTAATACATTGTTGGAAACACCGTGGCATTCATATCATCTTGCAGTCGTCTCGGAATGTATACATACTGGCTTTGTACTGTTTTCAAGAAACTCTTATGTCGTTGTACCTGCAAAGTAGTGCCAAGTTCAGGCTACGGTGATGGAGGTGGATACCGATCTTGTATCCTCATCTCCGAATTTGACCAGAAAGACTAAATAATATTGAGATCTGGTGACTGCATTGATCAAGAGAGATCCGACAACCGATTCTCGTTGTCACAGAACCAGACCTGGACGATGCGAGCTATGTGAACAGCGGCTATGTCTCGTGCAACGCAGCATCAGTCTTGGGGAACAAACACTGTACCATTGGACGAATCTGATCGGTCACATAATCCTTTGGAGTAATGCGACCTTGCAGAGTGACCATGGGACCTAAGGAATACCATGATAAGGCGGCCAAAATTCATCACCCAACACATGGCATGTTTCACTCTCGGGACATAAACACAGCCAGAAGCTGTAAACAGCGTTAAACGACCAAATGGCTTTCTTCCACAGTCCAGGGTTTATGGCTCTGGTATCTCGATTTCTTGTTACAGATACTTCCATCACTAATGAGTGGTTTTGGAATTCTAGCTCATCCTGCAATTCCCAGTTTCTGAAGCTCCCTTTGTGTTGCCGGCCGGAGTGGCCGTGCGGTTCTAGGCTCTACAGTCTGAAGCCGAGCGACCGCTACGGTCGCAGGTTCGAATCCTGCCTCGGGCATGGATGTGTGTGATGTCCTTAGGTTAGTAAGGTTCAATTAGTTCTATGTTCTAGGCGACTGATTACCTCAGAAGTTAAGTCGCATAGTGCTCAGAGCCATTTGAATCCTTTGCGTTGTTTTGGTTACGGACGGCAACGTCCAGTTTCGCAGTCGCATTTTCATCTGTCGTCCTCTTACGTTTCGTTGCAGTCGTCTTCATTGATCGTCTATCAAGATCACTCAACACACACATTCCTCAGCGTGGTGACTTAGCGAATGATGTTTTTCCGCTTCCCCTGTATGAGGTATGAAATCTTCGATACGATGCCTCTTGAAACACCCAACATGGGTTACGGAAACACCCACCCTTCGAGCACCAACAATTTGCCAAAGTTCTAATTCACTTAACTCCGACATAATGGACTCAACACTGCTCTGTCTACGACTGGCGCTTGCAACGTACCGATGGTATAGCAGAGGCGCCGCCCGTGGTCAAATACAACAGCCCAACCCGCAGGGCTGGTTAACATTTGCATTTATATTGAAGCCTAAGTTTCTCTTGGTGTTTCCGTATTTTTGTCCAGTCCCTTTTCATCAGTTGTACTACAAACTTTCTTGCTCTCTCCTTAAGCATTATTCAAATTACCAGATCCAGCAAGAAGTTGTTTACGACGCAACAAAAACGCTGAATAATTTACACGAAAAAATTCAGTTTTGACAGATTTTTCAACAGTGCCAATATTCCCCAGTCGAAAGTTCGAATTCTGGAGCTGAATTTGTTTCTTCCCATTTCCAGTACTTTCCAGGCATTGTGATTTTCACCACTGTTCGGCATTTGTCCTGCGTCATTTGCCTAAAATGCGTTTTATTCGATACAAGGTTACCCATATGAGTCACATACAGGGCAATTAAAATCTAAGAACTATAATGTTCATTGTCAGTTGTGGTGTACGTTTTGAGGTGTCTGGAAAGACTGACTCTGTTACGTTCCAGCTCACAAGGAGGAAAGCGAACTAATGTTTATATATTTGTTGAAAATTTTTTATTCTCTAACAAAGAGATTTCTAATTACAGATATTTCATCGATGCACTACGAAAGACAGCCCATTAATAAATGGAAGAAAGTATTTCAAAGCAAGGGGTAGTTTTACGTTTGTACCGTGTATAAAGTAAAACGGCTACAGTTGTAGGGGAACAGGCGAGCTGGCTTGGAACTGGCCTCACCATGGGTGCAGTCCTGAGCTCAACATTTCACTCATCATAGAGGGATGCTGACTCATTTTTTCAGGATAGCAAAGGGGAAGTTGCGGTGTAGAAAATGGCCCAGAGATCACCAGTATGTGTGTGTGTGTGTGTGTGTGTGTGTGTGTGTGCGGGCACGCGTGTTGATGTGTGTAGTGAGTTAAGTGTTATGAAACAATGTGTGTATAGTGTGTGCCGTGGCTGATGGTGAGATATGAATGAACAGTGTGGCATTATATTATTTAATATGTTATTTGTAGAAAAAGTATTGTATACCAGGAGTAAATCTAATGATTGTCTCTAACTATAAGCCTGTAAATGTATGTGTATGCGAATTAGATTATTTTAAATTGGTCTAAACTTGTAAATAATTTGACATGTCCTATATCCTTGTAAAAAGAGATCTACGTATGAATAAATCTACTGCTACTACAACTATTGCTACTACTACTAGTACAAGACGCTGGGAAAATGTTCTATAGTTCATTTTGAAATTGTGCTTTAGACTGTTTTTTACTGCTCACAGAATCATGAAATTTATATAAAACACATTCAAAATAGCACACACGTCTATAGCTTGACAACATGTGTCTTGTCCATGTTTCATTTGTGCAAAAAACAGCAGCACAGATGTCACTTTTTTGTGTTATTACGAATCCAGCTACAGCTACGGTACATTAAGCTTAGATAGTGGTTGCTCACTACCAGTTTCAATTTACGTTCCAATGATAATCATCTAGCGTTACAGGTGTCTCTTCATACTGAAAACAGTAACAAAATCTGAAAACCTGTGGTGATAAGGGCTTATGTAACAACTTTCTCAGTAAGCTGTCTTGTATATACTAAATTTACATACAAATACACCAACGCAAGAGCTGAAGTTGCATCACATATTTTCAAACTTGGCAAGCACCTACCTTGCGTTGTGGCCGAGCGGTTCTACGCGCTTCAGTCCAGACCCGCGCTGCTGCTACGGTCGCAGGTTCGAATCCTGCCTTGGGCATGTATGTGCGTGGTGTCCTTAGGTTAGTTACGTTTAAGTAGTTGTAAGTCTAGGGGGCTGATGACCTCAGATGTTAAGTCCCATAGTGCTTAGAACCATTTTATTTTGAACCTACCTTGCGATCTTACGACGATGATGATTATCATTCAACACTGTCCGCTCACATTACTGTAGCCACCTGTCAAAAGTCTGAATTACCACCTTTTTTGGCGCGGACCACCGCGAGAACTGCAGGGAGAGAGTCAGGAAGGTTCTGGAACGTACCGACCCGCATGTGGAGGCATGCCCACTCCACTACCGTCGCCAGCTACGCTGGGTTTATCGATTGTGGGATAACCACAGATTCTCGATTATGTTTAAATCCGAGGAGTCTGATGACCAAGGAACCACGGTAAACTAATCCTGGTGCTCTCCGAAAGATTCATAGTGCCTTCCAGAATCGAGAGATCACGTAGGGAACACAAAAACATTCCCCCAAACCACAACGCAACCTCCTTGTTTGCTTTCAGATGTTTCATGCCGCAGCGCCAACAGCCATCTGTCCGATGGAACATGAAGCAAGATTCAATTACAAATGCTACCTGTCGCCACTCGGTCGACGCCCAGCTGCAATACTGGAGAGAAATATTCCAGCCTTTGTCCCTGATGAAGGGCAGTCACCGTTGGTGCATGAACCAGGAGACTGTTACTGATGCCCATATGCAACAACGTTCGTTGGTCGTTGAGAAGACCCCGTTGACAGCTCTAGGTTTATCTGTGTGGCCAGTTGCTCAACAATTGCATATCTATTCGCTCCTACACACCTCGCCAGCCGTCGTTCATCCCTGTCATCTATGGACTGTCGTACACCACAGTCGCATTGCCTCGGTTTTGTATAGCACCATACTCGGTATACTTTCAACACGAAGGCACGCCAACAACTTACTAACTTAGCAGTTTCGGAAATGCTTCCACCCTTGACGCGAAACCCAATGATGGTGCCCTTATGGAAGTCAGATAAATCTCTCCGCTTCTGCAATACGACAACAGATGCACTGTTTTCGGCGTCCCCTCGACACTCTTCACATACTGTCCACTGCGCCGGCCGCTGTAGCCGAGCAGTTCTAGGCGCTTCAGTCCGGAACCGCGCTGCTGCTACGGTCGCAGGTTCGAATCCTGCCTCTGGCATGGATGTGTGTGATGTCTTTAGGTTAGCTAGGTTTAAGTAGTTCTAAGTCTAGGGGACTGATGACCTGAGAAGTTAAGTCCTATACTGCTCAGAGCCATTTGAACCATCGACTGCTAGTGCTGCCATCTGCCGCCTGCGAGTGTTTACTGCACGCCACGTTGACGTCGAAAATAGGTACATTAATGTGACAGGAGAGTGTAACGGAAACCAAAACTGAATGACCTACAAAATCATGTTAATGCAACTATTTTAATACCACAGTATGATAAGAAATCCATTTAGTCTCTTGTTTCAAGCTTTTCGACTTTCATTTCTCTTCTAATAAACTAACAATGAAGTTACAGATACGTAACCAAATTAGAACGCTTCTGTACACCAGCTGGCATCTGTGTAATATTAATGTTATCGTCTCTTGCTTGTAGGTACTAATGCTTATTCTGTGTGGAGGAAGATTACAAGCAGAGAAATTTCCCCCAAGGCATACAAAAAAGGAAGCAGGACAATGGTTATGAATACACAATGAAGATTTCGTCACACTCCTGTGGGCCATTTCCTGCCGACGCTATATTACTCTTCGTGCAGTCCTGACGCTAATATTAAAATCAATACTCTCCCGTCAGCGTGCACTGCACGATGGCGACAAGCCAGATGAATTAAGTTCTGAGAATTACCACACGGTAAAAGTCACGTCAGAAATTAGTCAGCACATGTCGCCAGAAAGAGACCTGGTCAAGTTTGTTACGAAGATGGAGTGAGGCGCATTTCTGACAACGGTGTCTGGTAGCTGCTAGAATTTTGCCTCTTTTATAAGGAATAGTTTAACTAAGGGGTGTACAGACTTTCTGCTACCGCAGACCCAAATCTCCTGAGTGTTACTACGTAAAGACCGAAAATAATAATTCAGCTTTTTTCACAAATATTCATTTTATTTAACAAATGTAGTTGCAGTAATGTATTTTTACAGAAACATTATTATCAGAATTTAATATGAAACATAACACACCATTATTTTCACAATTCCCTTGGTGATAGACTCAATGTTTGTCGTAATGAAGCACAAAAGTGACCCTATTTTTTTATTTGTTGATGTTTATTATGAACGAAATCTGTTCACATGTTCAGGGTGTCAGGGATACAGATACAGATATTGTGATAACTGTCACCTTAATATGTACCTACTTCAGTATGTTAGTTGTTTTTTTTCTCTGTATCTAATAGTATTCACACAAACATATCACATAATTACTGCTCAATGTTTTCTGTATTGTCGTAACTGTGTCATGGTGTGGAGCACCCCTGACAGTACAGAATTTCTGCTTTGTGTCCGCATGTCCACAAGTAAAATACCTGACCTGTATCAAGGGGAAGATAACCTTAATGGCTTGCTTGTACCACCCGTACCTACAGGTATTAACCAATCTAAAAACACACTACTTGTAATAGTTAATCTGAAAACGAAGTAAATGCTGATGTGTTGCTGTTTAGTGCACTGTCCTGAGTCACCAGTAGAAATATTTGCAATTATACCCCTGAAACACTGTATAAGCTAACCCGGGCACGTGCTAGTAGTATAACAAAGATCACAAGAATAAACGCTTGGGGGGGGGGGGGGGGAAGGGGGGTAGGCCGACATCAGATGAATGGCAGGCCGCATTCGGCCCATGGGCCGTGGTCTGTGCATCCCTGTGTTTGTTTCTATGGCTCTGCAACAAGCGGCAAGTGTGAAGGCCCTGGTACAAGTCAAAAGCCCGGCCATGACTAGTATTCGCCCTCCTCATTGTTGTCACGCTCTCAAGAGCGTCTTTTCTTGTTTCGGCGCTGTTGTCACAGTGTTTTCCTCATTTGATGAAATGGACAACGTGTCAAAAAATACGATTTGCTTCAAACTAGTAAGTAGGCACTTTTATTTTCATGTGAAATAGGGGGGGGGGGGGTGGGGGGGGGCGGGCGGGGAGGAATAAAATGGAAGACAGATAGGTAACCTTAACAAAGATGAAACACTGCAGGCAGCAGATGATGAAATAGGCAAAAAGACAAGTCCCAGTACAAATCTTTAGATAAAAGGCGAGATACTGAATTTAACTCGAAGAAAGAAGAATATGTAAAATGCAGTAAATTAAGCAGGCAGTCTAAAATTGAGACAGTAAGTGAACTCGGATAATAAATGACAAAAAACTCTTTTCGAGTGAAGTAAGTACATATTAACAATTTTCGAATTTTTTCTATGAATTTTTACCAAATTTTATGATTCCAGGTCAAAGGGAAGTACTCTATCGGTTTTGATAAGTGAGTTTTCGAATGTCAAGCCCACATCTCGTGGTCGTGCGGTAGCGTTCTCTCTTCCTGCGTCCGGGTTCCCGGGTTCGATTCCCGGCGGGGTCAGGGGTTTTCTCTGCCTCGTGATGGCTGGGTGTTGTGTGTTGTCCTTAGGTTAGCTAGATTTAAGTAGTTCTAAGTTCTAGGGGACTGATGAACACAGATGTTAAGTCCCATAGTGCTCAGAGCCATTTGAACCATTTGAATCGAATGTCAAAATATGTGACTTAAATGGCCGTATCTTTTGACTGCACTGACTTAGAGGCTTCACTTTGTTACAACACGTGACAGATTGCAACTTGGTACGTCCACATGTTCCTGAGAAAGAGCTTTTAACAATCGGACAGACAGACACATTGATGGACGGACAGCAAAGTGATGATATAAGGGTTCCATTTTCATCGTTTGAGGTAGGAATCCTAATAATTAAGAAAATGCAAGACGGCAGAAGCAAGCACAACTAAGGCAAAGATAGACATCGCTGATCATGAAATTAGAGAGGTCTTTGGAGAAGAAAGAAGCACCTGTATGAATATCAGAAGCGGTGCTGAAAAGTCATTACAAAATGAAGAAGGGGAAGGTGAAAAGTGGAAGGAATAGGAACAGCAACATAAGTGAATAAGCTTGAAGACAATATTATAGAAAGCAGACGCGGGAGGAATTGATGATGAGATGAGAAATATGTTGCGAGAAGAATTTGACAGAGCATCGAATGACGTATATAGAAACAAGGCCTATGCAGTAGACGACATTTCCACAGAATTGTACCGTACGGTCGGTTTAATAAATAATTTTTGTAAAATACTGACAGTAATTATTTATTGAAGAATGGAAAAAGTGGTACAATCTATCCTCGGGGTAAGCCAGATTGGTTTTCTGAGGAATGTAGAAACACACGAGGCAATACTGACATAACGACTTAACTTATACGATATGTTATAGAAAGGCAAGCCTAAGTCTATAACATATGCAGATTTAGAAAAAGCTTTCTATAGTGTGGACTGGACCACACAAACTTTGAAATTCTGAAAGTAACAAGGTTAAAATGGAGCGTAGGTCACAGAAAGCAGACCACAGTTATAGGCATGAAAGGCAAGCAGTACTGGACAAGAGAGTGAGACAGGATTGTACCTTACCCCCTACATTATTAAAAGCAACCAGTATTTGACAAGAGAGAGAACAGGATTGTAGCCTCTCCTCAACATTATTGCTTGAGCGCATTGTGAAGGAAACATAGCAGAAATCTGGGAAAGTAACTGGAAGAATAAATAAAAATTTAAAAATTTGCTCATGAAGTTATAAACTTGTCGCAGACAACAAAGATTTTGGAAGAGCAGTGAAATGGAATGGATAGTGTGTTGATAATAACGTATAAAAAGAACGTTAACATACGTAAAACAAAGATAATGAAACGTAGTCTAATTAAATTGTACAGTGCTCAGAGAATTAGACTAGGAAATGAGACAGAAAAGTAATAGATGTGACCCTTATTTTGGCAGCAAAATAGTTAACGCTGACCGATGTAGAGAGGATACTGAACGCAAACTAATAGCAACAAAAAGAGTATATCTTGAAAACAGGATTTTATAAACATCTCATATATAAATCTAAGTATAAACAAATATTTTCTGGAAGTATTTATCTGGAGTGTCGTCTAGTGCGGGAGTGAAACGTGGACAACAAACAACACAGAAAATGAGAGAATGGAAGCATTTTAGGAAATTTTTTACAAAAGCGGACTAATAGAAGGGGTCGGTTGACAGGTCACGTCCTGAAGCGTCAAGGAATTGACAGTTTGATAATGGCAGGATCTGTGAGAGGGGGAGGGAGGGGGGAGTGAGGAACTGTAGAAGAGAATCAAGGCGCGAATACGGTAAACAGGTTGACATGGTGTTAAGTTGCGGTAGTTATGAAGATATGGAGGGACGTGTACACCAGAGACTAGCGTGGAGAGCTGCACCAAACCGGCCTCCGGACTGAAGACCACAACAGTAATCGCGTATGCTCCCGAAAAAGCTTAATTTTTGTTATTTTTTGTTAAGTCATTTACAAGTATATCTGTAAGCCTCGGGACAGAAAAGAATTCGGCGGATGTAGTCTGCATAATGATCTATAGAAATTAAATTCGGAAAAACGAGAACAGTTTATTACTATCGCATTGCATTTTTTAACATCAGAAAGTAATCTCCGGCGTTTTGAAGAGAAGGTATCAGTCACTTATACTTCCCTAATGCCTATTTATGAGCTACAAATATGCGGTTAATTACATAAAAATGTATTGGAGTCCTCTTGCGATTGTGTTAGTAACTTGAGAAACAAAAGAGGGAATGCCGTTTATCAAAACCTCCAAGATATAAACCATCTGTCTCGACTCGATAAACTGCAATACACAGAGCAGGACGTCCATTTGACAAATGCTCACTTTTTCTTATTTCCGACATTAGAATGTAATTAGTAACGACACAAGTCGCACTTTTCTTAAGTCCACATTTACTCGTCTACTGCATATTCTGAGCATTCCAAATAACTCGTCCCACAAAGAGAATTAATCAACAATTCTATCACCGGCTTTTCGGAAAACACCTTAAGTAGTTTTTCATCTCACCGTCCCCGTCCACTTGTTTGCACCACGTGTGACGTAATGTTGACCCAACAGAATGTGAGTTGTACAGGTAAACAAAGACAACGTCCACGAAAATCAAGGTAAACTAATAAAAGCTTTGAAAATGACAACACTAAATGTCGAACACCTTTAGGTAGCATCTACACATTTTGTCTGCGCTTGCAGCACGTGATATTCACTTTCATTTTGACCCTTTCCTAAGTGTTTTACAGTAGACAGTTGTCCAGCACAAATCAACGCCTGAGTGTTAATGATACTTAGCAAAGTTTCATAATTTTGTGAAATATGAGTTTATTTCACAATAGTTTTTATTCTTTTTCTGTCAGTTTATACAGCTTTTTAACACGAATACAAACATTTGTCGATTATCCTGTAAAATCTAACATTTTCATCTTAGATGTTTTCCCATGTCAAAGCCTCCGTTGTCATCTCTTCCAATTGGTTTGCAGGCTAATGCTAATTTAAAACGTAGTGCGTTGTCCATGCTCTGTACGTGTTCGTCTAAATTGTTTCAGTATTTAACTATTCCACATTTAAGTGGCTCTGCTTCTAGACTAGAAGTTAGAGACTCCAAATACCTGAAGCATCATACTTGTTCCAAAATTATGTTGCTCTCGATGCTTCTTTGACCTTATGTTTGTTTTACTCACAGTATTACGATATTTGCGTAACAAAATCCAATTTACAAATGTCTCAATATTCTGTAAATCACTTTGGAGCTCCGGGCAGTGGCAGTTTCCTATTCTAACAGTTATTAGGGCTCCTTCCGTTCCATGAGCACGGGCAGAACGACTGTTTACCCCTACGTGCGTGACGCTATTAACCGAATTTTGTACTCACGGCCCCAACGGAAGAGACACACAGGGAGATGTGGCGTTTTCCTAGAGTCATCATTTAAAGCCCGCTCTTGAAACATTATAGGTAGGCTTTTTCCGGATTGTTTTAGTATATGTTCAGGTCCATCCAAGTTATGTTTTTTAAGTATTTCTATAACACTATCCAACGCGTGAACAAACCTGTGACCATTCGTGCTGCCCTTCTATGTACATGTTCGATATCTCCGGTTAGTCCTATTTTGTACGGTCCCACACGCTTCAGCAGTATTCGAGGATGGGTTGCGGGAGTGATACACGAGAAATTTATTTATAGACTAACTGCATTTTTCTGGTATTCCACCAATGAACCAAAGTCTATCACCTAGTTTACCTACAGCCGATCCTATGTGATCGTTCCGTTTCGTATCCCTACAAAGAGATACACCCACGTAATTGTATGAGTTAAACGACTCCAGCTGTGGACCGGTGTATAGCAGTCAAAGCACACTGTGTTTTTCGTTTTCTCAAGTACACAGTTTTACATTTCTGAACTGATCTTTATGCTACTTTGAAATCTGATCAAAGCCCGGGTCAATATTTGTGCCACTTTTTCAGACTGTACTTCGTTATACATAACGCCATCATCTGCTAAAAGTCTGAAGTTGTTATCTATGTTCGCCATCATCTGCTAAAAGTCTGAAGTTGTTATCTATGTTGTCTGCAAGGGCTCTACCATACAATACGATCATAAAATATCTCAGAAAATTTCCCAGAGGCACATCTTATGTTCCTTCTACATCTGTCTAAGACTCTTTATGCAAGATAACTCGCTGCGTCATCCCTACCAAGAAATCCTCAGTCCAGTGTGGTATTTCACTTGATACTCCATACGATACTACTTCTGATTGGAAACTTCAGTATCGTACTGAGTCAAATGCATTGCACAAACTCAGAAATACTGCATCAACTTGACTGCATCAAACCACGGCTTTCAGGATATTATGTGAGAAGAAAACGAGTTCGTCTTGAAATAAGCAGTTTATTCGGAATCCTTGGAGGAGCTGATTTTGTTCGATACCTCATTACGTTCGAACTCACAATATGTTCCCAGATTCTACTGAAAATGGATGGCAAAGATATTGGGCGGTAGTTTTGTGGATCACTTATGCCACGCTTGTTGCAGCTTGGTGTAATCTGTGCCTTCTTCCAACTATTGGGCGCTGTGTCTTATTTGAGGAATCTACAGCAGATTATGGTTAAAAGACGGGATAACTCAGAAACAACAACAACACTGGGACGAATTTTCAATAATGCAATTCAAACAGATAACAAATAGAGACAGTAAATTTGACACCGTTTTTGTTTTTCTTTATAAATTAATATGTATTCAGTTTTGTATGAATGGCATTTGACAGCCTTCGATTCCTTGTACAAAAATTTTGTTGACTTTCTAGGAAACTCATAAGTTTCCAAAATTTTCATATATCTACATGACCTAATGCTTTTACAAATCCTGGCATAGCTCTATGTGTTTAAATGTGAACTGTCTTTTGAACTACTTGTTACAGAATAAGTACATTGTCTGTAGTTCCTCTACCATTCCGCTATTTCTTATTATTTCTTACAAGGGATATAATGGCTTGAGAAGACTTACACCCTGCAGCTTTTGACTATTTGCAGTTTACTTTTTGGAAAATGATATTAATTCTGCAACAATTACATTGAACAAACCTTTTCCAACACTTCTGCTTCTTGTATGACGCATATGGCGTATGGATCTCGTGCGCGCGTGCACACACACACACACACACACACACACACACAGAGGTATCTATCATTTGCAAACTAACGATTAGTGCACGTTGCGAGTAATTCTCATTGTGTCATACTTCTTTAGTATTTAAATGTTCATTCATTCCATTCTCATT
Organism: Schistocerca gregaria; assembly: GCF_023897955.1. Lineage (NCBI taxonomy): Eukaryota > Metazoa > Arthropoda > Insecta > Orthoptera > Acrididae > Schistocerca > Schistocerca gregaria. Next base: position 331,847,742 of record NC_064923.1, read on the forward strand.
CAGAGACTATCACGTGTGACTAGTCAGATGATTCGACACAATGTACCTACGTAATTTCTGTCCGAACAACGTGTATGGAGTTGCGTGCATTACTTTGATTCTCATTTTTAGGTAAATGTCCGTTACTGACTTCCCGTTTTACATTCAGTTTTACGTTGTGGCCGGCCGCGGTGGTCTCGCGGTTCTAGGCGCGCAGTCCGGAACCGGGCGACTGCTACGGTCGCAGGTTCGAATCCTGCCTCGGGCATGGATGTGTGTGATGTCCTTAGGTTAGTTAGGTTTAATTAGTTCTAAGTTCTAGGCGACTGATGACCTGAGAAGTTTAGTCGCATAGTGCTCAGAGGCATCTGAACCATTTACGTTGTGGATCTGTAAATTAAAACTGTAATATGGCCCTCGAAATAAAACTAACGCGCCATCATTCATGTACGTATCTGTCACACTCAGTGAGGACTGAGAGATGGGTTCTGGTAAGCTTTCGCCGAGAACACCTTTTCGTTACACCACTAGCGGTCCATAACCCAGGATCAACGAAAGCGAAGTAAGTGAGACAGAGAAAGAAATATCAATATATCACCAGTAAGAAAACGAGAAGAAATATTTAATATATGGACTGATATGTTGGCCGAGATGTTAAAAACGTCTTAGTAAAGTTCGTTAGGTGAGCAGGAGGGGCCTCTGGGGATCACTGATTTTATGATTTTAGCTGTGTGCGTCGGGGATATAGCGGATAACGGAATACTTATATGTTACACTTCGTCAGTACTTTTCCTCTGCTGTTGTTGCTGAATGAGCTAAAGGAGGTTCAAGGCAGACAGTGGTGCCAACACAGGATAATCACATCTTGTCATTTGTTTGACATCCACCGTTTGCTGCCAGTTTCGATGGAATGACTTAATATGGTGTACAGAAAAAATATCGTCAATGAAAGAATACTGCAACGGTGAAAAGTGAGATTCGCTCTCTGAACTCTCTGAACGGCCATTAAGGGAAACAGTGAAAATCTAGCACGTAGAAAAGTTTTTAAATTTTTTTGACACCGCAAATCGTTATTATGTCGTATTCGAAACACCTTAAATATGGCAGTAGTAACAAAAAGTCACAAGCGGCATTAAAACAAAGGATAATAAATTTTATGCTACTATAAAATTAATAGTTACGTTGTTTACTATTAAGTGGAAATACGTAATTATATTCCGTAATGAGCTGGTCCAAACTGCGGATGATGTATCAATGAACAGTCAATTGCGAAGGGACACTTAAGCGTATGACGGTGTGAGGTGTGTGATAAGGGCCCTACAGTGTGATTACAATGAAAAATGTGGTGTAGATATTACAGTTGCCGAATTTTAGTAAGTAGGAGGTGAAGTATGGATGATAGAGCTGTGATTTATAGCTGGTATAATACAGGAAGTGGCTACAGCCTGTTCTGAGTACTATCATCCAACACAGGTTTCATAATCTGGGAATGGACATCGGTCAAATCTGCCTTGGGACATTACATGGAGAATATGGAACAGCAAGAAGGTGATATATATTGACAGAGAGGCGCCAGGTGGAACAGATTCCATGAAAAATCGGATGTGGAAGAGGGTACATTATCTAAAGTTATCATATGCTTCAAGTGCATTCCAAAGATTATATTTACATATATTGTTAAACGTGTGTGTCTAATCATCGCGTGTACACCAAAAACTGAGACAGGTAAACAAAGTTCCATAAGCGTCTTTCGCTTATGCTGCTAGGTGAGAGCGAACGTCAGTTCCCTGGTAGTCCCGTGGATACAGCGTCGGTTGCAGCGTAGCTCTGTGGAAGAGTTCGAATTATGAGGGTATCGGCAGCCACTGGGACGTGTTTCCGATAACGAAGCCATGGAAGAGAAAGTGAGAGAGGACAGAAGTGAAAGGCGGAGACAGAAAGTGGCAAAAAGCAGATGAAGCTGGCACACGAATTCTGCTGATGGTATCAACGAACGCTGCGACCGCCTGCTGGTGTGCGTCACTACTGCGGAATAAAAAAAAAGAAAGAAAAGAAAACCCGTTCTGCTGACAGCAGAGACGATATCGACAGGAATTGAGGTAAAACAATTTGAAGTACATAGAAGGATGTGCAACAACCATTGTTACTCTCGACGTAACAACTTATACCTTTCTCAAAGCTGATAAAAATATAAATGGATCACATTCCTTGCCTGTTGTTTAGTATGAAAATATGCAATGGTTGGATAAGAAACAGATTCTAAGGACGCTGTTGAATGTTCATAGAGGATCAGAGATTGTACCGGCGGTAACCTATTGCCAAGAAAGTGGCTTTCCATTACGTGGAATCTAGCCAAAAGAGGTGTTCACATGAAAGAATATGTGCTGTGGAAGGAGACATGGTTTGTCTTTTAGATGACGTCATTACACGCGGAGCTAAACGTCGGAATGGACGACGACGGACATTGGAGTCGGCCGTGGCTTTTATAAAGAAACCATTTGGTAAAGACTACAGTAATGCAAGGAAACCACGAAAAATCGAGGTCCCAATGGCCATATGGGGATCTGAACTCCACTGCTACCAAACATTTGCAATGTACTAACTACTGTGTCATCTCGGACGTCTTTTTCAGAATGTGGGCTGCACAACAGTATAAACAACGAACCATTTTTAATTTACGTTAAACACATATATCTTGTAGCTATTCTGCAGGTAGGGAGCGTGGTCACAGTGAATCGAGCGTGCTGGTGGTTTCACTGTAGATAATTAAAGTCATCATTTATTCATAAACCAACAATCATTATATCGCAGTTCAGGGTATGAGCAGTTTCACAACCATCTGTATTTGTCAATAGCTTTGTTTCTCTTTGCGAATCACTAAATTCATATACAAATAAGTTTTCAATTTCTTTTAAAGCCACACTTCAACACACAACTCAAAAATCATCATAAGAAACATATGTCGGTTGGCTTCAAATATATTGTACCGCTTAAGTGGCCCTAGCACAGGTAGTGAACTAAAGTCTGATACAGCTAAATGGTGCCAACAGTACGTCAATAGGTCCCACAAATATTCCACGATCTGTTATACGATCTCGGTGCAAGCAGTGTAGTAAATGTTTTTAAAAAAATCACATCATATCACTTAAGATACACACAGCTACAACATATGCAGCCAATAAGAAAAGTCAAACTCAATACTAGAGACAAATACACTAACATATAATGTTTCACAAAACACGAGCTCCTTCTAGGTGGCAACAATGAATTGGAGCACTTCGTGACACAAACATGACGAAAGAGTCAACAAAAAAGGACAAGCCGTAATAAAAGACAACGAGGGCTTAAAACAACGTCGCTCATAAACCGATCAACCGCAATGTCGGCCAAACAAAGTCACTTCAATAATCATCAACTACAATGTCTACAAACGAACGTCATTCAAACACGTGAATACACTTTACATATGCATTCCTCTGCTGTAGTATACTATAGCAGTAAAGAGGAAAACACAGTATGTAGCCGCTAAAAGAACATAACGCAAGTTGAAGTACACCGAACAGACAACTTGAACTCTGGTGTGATGGCTATTTATAGTCCTGCAAGGACACATGAAAATCACGCTAATATAATCTCGTCATTTCTGCATCCATCATTATCAGAGTGTGACAGGAATAGCATCAACTAGGGTGCCGTAGTCTGTACACGGCAATAACGAAGGGAAATAAGCAGATAGCCAGCACTCGTTGCCTGCAGCTCGGTACTTCGCTCCTCGCTCAGCGTTTACAACTCCATCTCTCTAGTACAAAGACAAACTCCTCGCCGATCCACTCCAGCAGACAGTTAGTTCTCTTCCTTGTCTCCAGTCTCCAGGAAGACTGTTGCTGAGACTCCGCACCAGCTGACGGTGCCTTGACTCCCTTCTTGGCCACAGACAACATCATCCACACAGCAAAAGCCGGCCTCGGTGCCCATGCGGTTCTAGGAGCTTCAGTCTGGAACCGCGGAACTGCTACGGTCGCAGTTTCGAATCCTGCCTCGGGCATGGATGTGTGTGATGTCCTTAGGTTAGTTAGGTTTAAGTAGTTCTAAGTTATAGGGGACTGATAACCTAAGATGTTAAGTCCCATAGTGCTCAGAGCCATTTGAACCATTTGAACACAGCAAAACTTCTCTGATATCTATGGGACAGGACGTCCCTGGAATGGCTCTCTATATCCCTATCAATATACACTGAAGAGCCAGAGAAAGTAGTACATATGCCAAATATTGTGTAGGGCCCCCGCCAGCACACAAAAGTGCCGAAACATGACGTGGCGTGAACTCTATTAACGTCTGAAGTAGTGCTGGAGGGAAGTGACACCATTAATCCTGCAGGGCTCTCCATAAATCCGTTAGAGTACGAGGGGTGGAGATTTCTTCTGAACACCACGTGGCAAGTCATCCCACATATGCTCGACAATGTTGATGTCTAGGGAGTCTGGTGGCCAGCGGAGGTGTTTAAACTCAGAATAGTGTTCTTGGAGCCACTCTGTAGCAATTTTGGACGTGTGGCGTGTCGCATTGTTCTGCTGGAATTGCCGAAGTTCGTCGGAATGCACAATGGATGAATGGATACAGGTGATCAGACAGGATGCTTACGTACGTGTCACCAGTCAGAGTCGTACCTCGACGTATCAGGGGTCCCTTATAACACCAAGTGCACACCCCCCACACAGTCCCCTGCTGACATGCAGGGTCCATGGATTTATGAGGCTGTCTCCATACCCGTACACGTCCACCCGCTCGATACAATTTGAAACGAGACTCGTGCGACTAGGCAACATGAATCCAGTCATCAACAGTCCAATGTCAGTGTTGACGGGATCAGGCGAGGCGTAGGACTTTGTGTCGTGCAATCATAGAGGGTAAATGAGTGGGCATTCGCTTCCGAAAGCCCATATCGATGATGTTTCATTGAATGGTTCGCATGATGACACTTGTTAATGTCCCAGCAATGAAAAGTGGAGCAATTTGCGGAAGGGTTGCACTTCTGTCACGTCCAAAGATTCTTTTCAGTCTTTGTTTGTCCCATTCTTGCAGGATCTTTTTCCGGCCGCAGTGATGTCGGAGAGTTGACGTTTTACCGGATTTGTGATATTCAGGGTACACTTGTAAAATGGTCGAGCGGGAAAATCCTCACTTCATCGTTACCTCGGAGATGCTGTGTCCCATCGCTCGTGTGCCGACTATAGCACAACGTTCAGACTCACTTAAATCTTGATAACCCGTCATTGTAGTAGCAGTAACCGATCTCTAATAACTGCACCAGACACTTGTTGTCTTATATAGGCGCTGCCGCAACGCCGTATTCTGCACGTTTACATATCTCTGTATTTCAATATGCAAGACTATACCAGTTTCTCTGACGCTTCAGTATATAGTATGAACGAACTCTGCTTTCATCGTCAATCGCACCCTTCTAGTGGTCAGATTATTAATACGAATCTGGTCCTTATCCATTGGCTTTTTACGTTACCCCTGTCCTCCCCCCCCCCCTCCCTTGCCAATCCTTCTCTTTCTGTGCCTCGTTCTTCATCTTCATCCAGACGTTATCCCGCTTTGCGCTGTCCACTTCTAACGAGGTTTTGGGTATCACAGTGTTTTGGTATTTCTTCCCGTAACACGGTATCCTTCCATATGCCACAATGTAACAGCACTGTAATATATTTAATGAGCACCGTTTTCTACGAATTTTCTTATTTTCTTACTTAACGGTATATGTGTGGGGACAACATGCTGGCATCTAACTAGCCAAAGGTGGGAAAATACCGACACACTTCCTGATTTCTGTACCAGCGCTGCGTTTATTAACACGACCTGTGAATTCAATTTGGGTCCAACTGTTTCAGAAAGTAACGCACTACACATTGCAGGAGCCCTCAAATACAAAGTAGTTGTAACACCACCGAGCCTGATAGAGCTACAGTAACCAAGACTACTACCAATGTCTACGCATCAATGATCGCTAATGACAGAAAGGATCTGAAGGCCTACCAGAAAATAACTAAAAGCCTAGGATGCTAATTATCTCTTACTATTGTCATTTCTGATGTAATAACCGAAAGGAAAATGAGGTGCAAAGCACGAAATATTGTCTTGCTTCCTGGCTTATCAGGGAGTTCTGCCATTTAATTTAATATACATAAAAAATATAACCATAGTTTCATTGTAATGCGACTACGACTGCTCCACTACATACGTATCGTCAACACTCTCTTGATATCGGCCTCCAAATTATTGCGTTTTAGATACTGGTTATCTATCTGATCAGTTAAACCATCTCACGCCAGTGAAGGGTATTCAGAAAGTGTTTATCTTGAGTCAGACGGCCAATTTTGATTCTAACTTAGATTTCACGAACATTTTCTACTCAGATATTGGGCTATCAATGATACTCTAAGACCATAATGGCACTAAATACCAGTTTATTACAATATAGTGAACGCTGGAATGATCCTCTCTCCAAAACTGCGTGAGAAACAATCCTTGCAGTTTTGTATCCAAATTGTTCACGCACCTAGCATCACTGACTGCTGATGTAGCATATTTTGAAGTTCAAGTACAGAGAAAGTATTTACTAAACAGTTCGATCAACAATAATGTAAACAGAAGTGCCAGGATCTCTTTGGTTGTTCTTAACACAGTGCTCGTCATGATCTCAGCCCTCGGACTTTTTACTGAGAAAGTGAACACACCTTTTCACGATATCACAGCACATGTTTTATTTCACAATTTAACTTGTCACAACAGTAAAAAATACACCATTCAGCTTTTTAGCACCGAGGAGAGCTTTTTATTCGCGCCTTATGATAGAAAATATGAGTCGTAGGCTCGCTGAAACGAAGACTAATATGCACGTACTGGCAGCCAGGAACTGAGAGATCATTTGGCACGTGTTCAGTTTTATATATGAACTTCCAGAATGTTCTAGAAGTTGGATTGTTCAAATTACTGATTATAATGACATTCAGTTTTTGTATATTAACAGTTTTATGTAACCTTACCTTTCTTCACTCTTGCAAAACTCAAAGGGATAAAACAATGGTAAAAGCTAATTTATAAAGCTTCAAAATATATTGGCGTTCTAAAATATGCCACGTGTAAAGAAGAGTATATAGATATTTTTCACTTAGGTGTTTTACTTAGGTGACGTATCACAGTGAGGCCGTGCACGGAAATTTGTAACTTAACCCCCTGGTCAGCAGCACGTCACCATCTTTACTGTCCTTTTCGGACAAATATTCTTAATGACAATTTCATCGATAAGCGAGGTTTGAGGTCATTAACTCCAAGGGAGTGTTCGTTCGTAGCCCAGATAATGACAGGATTTCCCATTTTCTGAACTGTACAAAATGTGATTTGCTGGATATTAATAAACGATTAGAGACTAATGTAGAACTTACAGACAAGATTATTGATTTCAGTACTAGAAGAGACACAAAATAGTTATGGTAACAGTGAATTACGCAATTGAAAAGGAAAGGAAGAAACAAAGCAGTATCTTCCAGTCATTACCATCAGTAAATATGCAAAGCACACTGTGAAGTTGGCTATGATTGCCAAATCAGAGAGAGACAGAGAGAGCGATAAAGCGAGAGAGAGAGAGAGAGAGAGAGAGAGAGAGAGAGAGAGAGAGAGAGAGAGAGAGATAGAGAGATAGAGAGAGAGATGAGGGAGGGGGGGGGGGGAGAAGATGCTGTCTTATCGTGAAGTAATTACTGTCCTTGTAATGATGCAACATTCATAAGAGAGAAACGTCAGCGGCAGAGTAACTTTTGTTCCTCGTTTTAGCCTCCAGCCATCAAACAGGTTTATTAGTTGCCGCATTCTCGTTCTGAGGGACAACCTAGCATCAACTTTACCTATCCGGGAACGTGACGGTTCCGTTTGGTGTCGAAGTATACATAGTTTGCCCTTATAATAAACCAAGATAATGGGATTCTTCTGTCAAATGCAGTTTGCGAAACCATCCTCGGTTTACCGAAATCGGCAGTCTTATTTCTTCTTTCATTATTTATTCTATAAAATTGAGGATTCATCTCTATTGGACTAACACGTTACACTAAAGTATTTGCTAAAACTCTATTCATTTCCAAATTATTTCGCAATGTATTGAAACGTTTGTGTGTTTCAATTTAAAAGTGTTGGTCATAAAAATTAGTTACCTATACATTTCATTTCACATGAGTGATAAGTAATGCCACATCGTTCGAACATTCCACCTCACGTGAAGAAAGAAGCATGCTAGCTATTACTCTCTTACTACTTTTCGTTCCCATGGACGCTTTCATTACCATGTTTTATTTACTTGTCTTTCTATATTTAGTATATCGCTACATACAATAACTACTATACGTTGCACACAATGCTGTGTTTTCGAAACAGTTACGTTATTTACATGAAATTGAAAAAAGCTGTTCTGTTACTCTGCAACTCCTTCTTGACGCTCCGATATACGAACAAGGTGATACGAACGTTTAGGATAAAATTTACACAGGAGGTAGATAAACCCAAACTACGTTCATTAAGGTAAAACTGGTTCACATGGCTCTGAGCACTATGGGACTTAACATCTGAGATCATCAGTCCCCTAGAATTTAGAACTACTTAAACCTAACTAACCTAAGGACATCACACACACCCATGCCCGAGGCAGGATTCGAACCTGCGACCGTAGCGGTCGCGCGGTTCAAGCCTGAAGCGCCTAGAACCACTCGGCCACACCGGCCGGCTTATTAAGGTAAACACTGGAATGTTGGTGTCTTACCTGCTTAATCGTTTATTAGCTTCCTACCAGACGATTAACACCTGGCACGTTACGAAATTGTTCTGGAGTCACAGGCACTGTTTTGGAGCGGTCTTCAGCCTCTCAGCATTAACACATATCTATACTACCAAAGCTCTCATCACATTGTTCTACTCGATACGGATTCACTCCTGACATTTAGCAACATAGGCGAACTCCTGACTTTTAGCAACATACCTGATGAAGGCAACACCAAACCTCTTGTTCAGAGTTTTAGTGCAGGAAAGCTGCTTAGGGCCTAACTACCTGGAGTAGGTGGGGTATATTCTAGGAAACCACATACGCAGAAGCTACCCATGTGACTTAGGTGATACACTTGTGTGGAAAACTTACGGGCGAAAGTAGCTTTCGCATGACGTATCACAGCCAAGTAAATCAGCTTGATGAAAACTTGGGATGCACGCAGAAGGAACTACTACAGTACAGTACAGAAGATAAAACGAAATACGCAGTGGTGCAAACAGAAATGAAGTCTTATTCAAAGACAATAACTACACTGACGTCACCGCGATTTATTATTGTCTCCTGGAGAATATAAAATGGTTAGACCTGATTCTTAATGGGGTGTATGATCACCGAGAACGGCAATACTTGTTCTGCAACGTACGCTCTCGCTGCTCATCTGGTTTTTAAGGAATTGTTGTGGCAGGGGGTTGATTTCCTCCACCGGTTAGGTAAACAGCGATTGCATAGTCGTTAGTGCACGTGGTCGTGCTACAGTACGTCTCTCTAACGCATCCCACACATGTTCTAAGGGGTATAAGTCCGGGGAACGGGCAGACAGTTCTTTCGCGGAATATTCTCTCGTTTCAGAAGCACCTCCAACTGCGCCATCCAAATCGGGTGCGCTCTGTCGCTCATGAAGATTAAGTAATGGCCGAATGCACCCCCGAAACGACGGACGTCGGGAAGGAGCACAGCGTCACAATAATGTTGACTGGCGATTGTACCTTGTTCAAAGATTTGGGAACAAGTACAGCCATCCAACATTATGCCTCCCCACACCATAACACCTGAACCACCAAAACGATCACGTTCGATGACGTTCCTGGGTGCATTACGTGTTCCCATATCTCATCATAAGAGGGTGCCTTGTAGTCCTGTTAAACGTATCTGCATCTGCTGTTTGACGTGGGTGCCTTTTCCCTCTTGCTCAAGAGCGGTCACCTGCTGCTGTAAAAGTCGTGTGACTAGGGCCTCCCATCGGGTAGACCGTTCACTGGGTGCAAGTCTTTCGATTTGACGCCCCTTCGACGACTTGCACATCGATGGGGATGAAATGGTGGTGACTAGGACAACACAACACCCAGTCCCTGAACGGAGAAAATCCCCGACTCAGCAGGGAATCGAACCAGGGCCCTTAGGAGTGACATCCTGACGCGCTGACCACTCAGCTACATCTGCTGCTGTAACTGACTACGGTCGCTTGTCTTCTCTCCCTCTGCCAGCTGCTCCTGTGGTTCGGATACCTCCCTATGGTCCTGAAACAATTCTGTGAAAAATACCAGACTCCTTGGCTACAATCGTCACACTTCTTACTTCTTCCAATTTGCCGGCGTTTCTTCCCCGTGTGAAGTCATCCAAATGTTGTCTCCGAGCCATGTTATAATGGAGAATACCACCATAGAGTAACGTTACTGTTCACTGATTGACACACACTGTCATATACCGTTCCTTCAAATGCTTCGCGTTGCTGGACGAACCCCATTTGTCGCAAAAGTCACACCTACTTCACGCCATATGACGTGCAGCTTTCTATGCAAAACTACGAAACCTGTCTAAACATCCCCCCGCACATTCATTCCTTTCCACTAGTAGTTAAGATGTTATTTTTTTCTACCTCGTCCCTATGTGTGGGAGAGTGGTGTATGTTAGGTGGTCTTTCCCCACACTGGCGAGTATAATTAACATTACTTAACTTCAAATGAGCGGCCTGCTTCATTAAATCACCACGTAACTGTCCGACCAAACTGGGTTGCCTAACTGCTCGCTACATAATTGGCTTCTCAAATGAGGATGTATAACACTACCGCCACGAAATAGCTTCCTATGGTGGACCCTCAACTAGACTGACCACCACATAAAGTAGCTACTCAATGGGAAGCACTAGATAATTACACACAGTATAAATGGTGCCCAAAGTAGAATCTTAATAAATCTACCATTACAGACTGCTTACTCCTCACTCACGTTAATAAGAGTCCTGCCCACTTCCATTTTATTTTTATTAATGAGCAGAGTTATTCAGAAATACCTCCGGGAACTCAGAAGATGACTGTGCAAAAACTACAACACATGCAGCAAACAGACGCATATCACTGAGGTGAGTATCTCCCCAACTTTCGATTCATAATATGCACCGTGTTACCCTTACAAAGCGAACCGCTAGGAAGTGGACGAGAACATGTAGACAAACCGCCTATTCTGTCTTACTGCATAGAATTACTTTGCTCCTGCAGATAGGCAACCCAGTCAACGGGGTCTCGAAAGTAGGATGCTCTTTTAGCGCCTTCTCAGGCAGCTATAAATTTTGCACATGTTTTTCCTATGTTACTGACGTTTGACACATCGCAAACTGTTGGCATACTGAGCACCTGGAAAAAAGTTAAAAACTTGGAGGATTGCTCCGCACACTGCTAGGAGTATATTATGCGCAGTCTTGTGAACTAACGAGTAACAGTGTAATAGTTACTTCATTCTGCCCCTTCATCCATTTACTTTTTTTGCCGCTTATATGATTTCTAATAAGCATATCTCTCAATGTTCAATTTCTACCTAGTTTTAAAGCTTCCGCATTAAAAATCCATTTCTAGATGGACACAGACATAAACATTTTTAGATTGTTAATATTTGCAGCCATTCTTCCTCAGTTTTGCACTTAACCAGATATTTTCGTATACTCATACTAGGCATCATCAGTGATGTATAACATAAGGAAAATGATTTAACTGTGCGAATACTGTTAGTAGATCTGTAGACTTTCCTAGCAACACATTTAAATCGTCTAACAGTCTGGAAATATAAGGTTATAATTTATCACTTACTTTCATTTTTATATTTTCGCGCGTTGATTGGTTCCTCTATAGCTACCAGATGCAAACAGTGCAGGTTCCCAATTGACTGCTGGCCACATTTATACATTTTACTGCACATGATCTTTTCTGTTGCACCCAGCGCATGGCCTTGCTCACTTAGTGTAAGGTTTACTAGGGATTATGGGAGCTGTAGAGAGAGAGAGAGTAGAGCGAGGTGTTGGCGTGGGGTAACTGTCTGTGTATGTGTCTTAACTTTCTTTTTATTTATTACCTCCTTTCTTCTGTAAGTTTTGGGAAGTTCTTATTAAATTACAATTTTTTATTTTACTATGGTAAGCTACGAATTAGTGAAAATATTTTAATTGTGTTAGTGCTTTTTTGTCATTGAGCACTTTTTCACATATGGCCTCCAGTGTGAAATATAATTCCTGGAGAGCAAGTATTTCCTTTCTTTTTGTTATCAGATTATAAGATTTCCATCCTGTTCTCATCCCAGTGTGGTGTTGAAATGAAATGCCGGTATCGTACTTTTGGTCGGGGTCCTCCTTCTGGGGGCGTAGATGATGCTGAAATGATAATGAGAACAACAAACACACCCAGTCCCGAGCGGACAAAATCGCCGAACCGGCCAGGAATCGAACCCGGTGTCCCATGATAGAGAGTCAGCAACGATAACCACAAGACTACGAGCTCGTAAAGTTCTGATGGTGATTTTCTTTTATTAGATATTTTGCGTATATGGAATGGGAGCATTCACTCTTCACTGGCCTTATAAGCATTCTCTACCTGATATTAAAATTTCTTGCAGTCATCTCGAGACACAGCCTCCGTCCCACAAGTTCAGGGAAAATGTGTGTGTATATATAAGGCTTGTGTGTATACGTACTGGCAGACTTTTTTATATGAACACCAACTGTCATCCACTCGTGGTTGTGGTGTCAGATATCACTTGGTCTCATGCTGTTAGCAGGGGAGTTTGGTCGCGGTGCGTTGCAGTGGGTGAGTGTGGTGAGTAAAAATCCATGAAATATAGAGCAATACATACACCTAAGAAAAACTATATGTTCTGCACTTACGAAGCTTAACGTAAACGTGGAAATGGGCTTATTGTTTCATTCGTCATACATATTACGATGCTAGCGCGGTTCCATCATTCAGACTTTAATAAATGCGTGTACTATGAGACAGACCAGTTTTTTGTCTCTCGGCGCATTTTCGTCAATCGCCCTTTACTGACAATCAACAGAGACACAAAGGAAAAAATATCCATATAGACACAATGATAAAAATACTCGTAACTAATAACTGAATAAGCGAACGGTACACTATAGTGATACCTTATCACCATTTCTCTTATTCTTTTCGTGAGCATAATTTATCGCGTTTCGTCAATCACTTCGCGTTTGTCCCTCGGTGTTACTCGCTGACAGATACGTCTTCTCATGTAATGTTAATGCTAGTATGGTTAGAACAGGGTGAGGATTGTATAGACGAGTATATTCACTAACACGGTAAAGTTCAAAACAATAAAAACATTTTCGCATACACGATGAAGTATGTAAGTCATATATTATTTACCTTTATCTAAGAGCATATATTGCGTCATATTTCGCGGATTTTTGCCTACCATGCTCACCCACTACCACACATCGCGATCAAGACACGTTACAATCAGGGTAACAGAATTCATAATATCCTTTTATGTATTGTATTGTATATTAACCGGGGGCCTAGAAACGATGGAGAGGCCCCCTCCCCGCCGCAGTGGTTCACAACCCCACGACGACTACCGCAGTCCACTGCACCCCTCCGCCGCTCCACACCGAACCACTCCTTCAGGCTTATTCTGCGGTTCGCCCCCAGTGGACACCCCCAGGGTCGTCTCACACCAGACGAGTGTTACCCCTATGTTTGTGTGGTAGAGTGATGGTGGTGTACGCGTACGTGGAAAACTTCTTTGTGCATCAACCGCTGATATTGTGTAGCTGAAGCGGAATAAGGGAAACCAGCCCGCATTCACTGAGTCAGATGGAAAACCGCCTAAAAACCATCCACAGACTGGCCGGCTCACCGGACCTCGACACACGACAACCGGGCGGATTCGTGCCGCTGACCAGGCGCTCCTTCCCGCCTGGAAAGCCGTGCGTTAGACCGCATAATATCCTTACTGACGTATAAGTCTCCATTTCTCTCGTATCTGTAATGGTACTCATATCTTTATCCACCATTTTCTGCTCCAGGCACCACAAATTCTTTCGGTTAGTTTGTCTGTATTTCCTGTATTTCGAATGGACTGTTGGCTTACCTGTAGCAGCAGTTACTGTCCTCAGCAGTAATCCCCGTCGATGCTCATGCTCTTCTGGGAATGGCTGTACAAATCTGCATGTACATAATTACTCTGAAATTCACAATTAAGTTCCTGGCGGAGGGTTCATTGAATCATGTTCAAGCTATTTCTCTTGTGTTCCGCCCTAGAACTGCGGGCGGGAAAAACGAACACTGAAATATTTATGTGTGTGCTCTGATTACTCTTATTTTATTACGAGCATCATTCCTCTCTGTGTAGCTGGGCGCCAACAAAATATTTTCGCACTCTTAGGAGAAAGTTCGTGGTTGAAACTTCATGAGAAGATCCTAATGCAACGAAAAACGCCTTTTTTTTTAAATGACTGCCACCCAATCCACATATCATATCCGTGGCACTCTTCCTCGTATTTCGCGATACTACAAACGAGATGCCTTTCCCTGAACTTTTTCTATTTCCTCCGTCGAACCTATCTGATGTGGATCCTACATCGGACAGCAGTACTTCAGAAGAACACGTGTAACCGTTGTGTTGGCAGTTTCTTTAGTAGACCGTTTGTGTATTGTCAGTCAGTAACTCTGGCCCATCAGCGCTGAGTTAAATTGGGGAATAAGAAAACGTTCCGTGAGACATGGCGGGGGGAGGGGGGGGGGGGGATGGGGTCTGACTGAGACACACAGCACCCCTTTCGGTCAGGAACCGCTGCGCGAGAAAGGCAATGTGTGGCTGTGCTCTGTCGTGGAGCAGGGTTCAGCCACCTTGTTTGGCGTAATAAGGGCTTACCTGCTTGACCCGTTGCAGCAGACCTTTGGGATTTCCATGCATCATACGGGAATTAAAGATATGTCCTCATGGAGGAATCTTTTATGTATGACACCCTTAGACCGTGCGAGGTGGCACAGTGGTTAGCACACTAGGCTCGCATTCCGGAGGTCGACTGTTCAAACCCGCATCCGGCATCCTGATTTAGGTGTTTCCTGATTTCCCAAAACTGCTTCAGGTAAATACCGGGATGGTTCCTGTGAAAGCCTACGGCCGACTCCTTCCCCCCTTCCGCAATTCCACGGAACCGATGACCTCGCTGTTTGGTGCCCTCTTCCGAATCAACCAAGCAACCAACACCCTCAGAGTCGAAAACCTTTGTCTTCATAAGCACCTTCCTGATTGTCAGTTCCCATGGATTTTTTGCACTTGCCTTGGATGTGTGGCCTCAGTCACCGGGTCCTGCGCTCGTGACGATGATTTTCGGGACAAATGAGCCTCGATCCACTTCACGATCTCGATGAGGTCCTGACAGGCATTAAGCAGAAGTTGCTTTGTTGTGGTACCGGGTCGGGAGTAAAGCTTCCGCTTACCCAGATCATGGGTCACTCTGAAGTGCGTTTCATGAGCAATTTCTACTTCCTCTGCTTTCATTTGCACTGAGGCACGACGATCCTGGGACGAAAGTACCTTCACTTTCTACGCTTTGGTGTGCGCAATTGCAAGTCGGCCACTACGGGGCCTTCTTTCACGGTGTCCCGCCCTTCTCGGAAGCGTTTAGACCATTCATAGACACACTTATAGGTGGTAGTATTTTCTTCATAAACCATTATCAGTATTTCATGAGTCTCTTTTGCGGGTTTTCTAAATCTAGAACAGTATAGCATGGCCGACCCTGTGCCCGAGTGGTTCTAGGCGCTTCAGTCTAGAACCGCGCTGCTTCTACGGTCGCAGGTTCGAATCGTGCCTCGGGCATGGATGTGTGTGATGTCCTTTGGTTTAAGTAGTTCTAAGCCCAGCGGACTGAAGACCTCAGATGTTAAGTTCAAATCGTTCAAATGGCTCTGGGCACTATGGGACTTAACTTCTTAGGTCATGAGTCCCCTAGAACTTCGAACTACTTAAACCTAACTATCCTGAGGACATCACACACATCGATGCCCGAGGCAGGATTCGAACCTGCGACCGTCGCGGTCGCGCGGTTCCAGAGTGTAGCGTCTAGAACCACTCGGCCACTCCGGCCGGCAGATCTTAAGTCCCACAGTGCTAAGAGCCATTTGAACCATTTGGTATTGCATATTCGTCACTGATCCATTTTGAATTTCGACCAGGCGCCCTATACCTTCACTCTACAACGTGATGTTTACACAAGAGAAACACTCTAGCAGTGCCGCCGCCCAGGAACATGTTACACACGTCCTGACTGCCTGGCGCGGGATTAGGCGATGGTTCAATCTTATGGACATGAAAATTGTGGTGTAATTCACTGAAAATTAGATTTTCACTTATTACGTTTTAACAACTGTCTTCATGAACTACTGTATTTATTTCCTCTATTGTCATATTTCATATTTTATTTTGTATTGAGCTGTTTGTCTTGAATGACACAGTAATTATATTTTTTGGAAGACGTAACCAATTTTTTGTGTGAGGTGGTTGTGGTATGTTATGGAGTGCCGTGCTGTGTTTGTGTTGTAGGGTGAGTTATGTGGTGTGAATGTACATTGCCTGTTACGAGTTGTTATGTCAGAACTGTTATTATTTAATTTGCCTAAAGAACTCCGTGCCATTTTTAATCTCTTTCATCCCACACAGCCGTTGCCTTCTTCTGCCCCACAACGCAACATCTGGTTCAATAACTTCATTGTTTATTTACACAGTCTTATTTGCAAATTATTCAGTGTACATTATTTTGTTCTTAATGTAACTGAGAGTGAAGTTACATTCAAACTTGCTCTATTAGCTTTTTCAGTAAGTTGTTAGAGTACACGTCCACTACACGAGAACACGTAAATTGTCACCAGAAAGACGAAGGTAGTTCAGTCAAGTTTGAGTGACACGTAATTATTCTAAGTTTTCTCAGTTTAAATAAAGGAAACTCTCCTTTAGTACTACTGAGAATAGATTGGGTGCAATAGAATCTCTTCGCTTCAGACCTCTTCCTATTCTGAATTTATAACAGCTCTGTGCGTTCACTCTGTTCAACGAGTTCTTTTTATCTCGTACTCCACTTAGAGTATTGGGAAAGTTTCATATCACACGCGCTCTTCCTTGATGACGTCGTTATTTTAACCAAAAGCAATATAATTTTAAATAGATTGGAGAGTACAACAAGAAAGTAGGAACAGGAATATCTTCTTTATTTACTCGAAAATTCTAGGAAAGTGTGTGTGTCTTAAATGTATATACTGGGTAGCAGGTATCAAATAGTGTATCAGCTTTGCTGAGAAAGGGTAAGTATTTCGATATAAACAATTTAAAGCTTCATTGCTTGCCTCAGGGCGCTGACTTAATTCAAGTACCGCGCAGAGTAGTAGTAACTGCGACTTTGCGGTAGAAACCATTCTAGCAACGGCCTCAGGAGGGAAATACGGAAGCTAGAGAAAATCTCCTAAGCGAGGCATTGACGGCGATCCCTCCTCCATAGCGCCTGGGACGTAAAAGTAGTTTCATTATTGCAGAGAGCAAATTTTTAACACGCGCTGCCCTTTCCGACCAGGCAACGAATTATAATATATTTTAGAACAGGGAAGAAATCATCTTCAAACTTTGGAATAAAATGGACATGAACACTTGCTGTCCCATTACTTCACCAAATAAACCATACCACTGATTTTACTACTCCCCGTTGCAGAGCAGTGTGATATTCATTGTGGTATTGGCTGTGAAGAAATGCATTGTCATGTGACTAGCTTTTTGCGGCTAAGAGCGAACGAGGAAAACCTGATGGCTGATGTTATCGGTACGGCGGGACACAAGGAAGCACACGAGTGTTTATGTCGTACATGGCGGGCGGAAGACGCTCGCTTCGCTTACGAAGAAGCTATTTGGCGCCAAGGCCGTCAGCGCTTAATGGCACCGGCTGGCGCAACTGCAAGACTGCTGTCACGACGTGCTGCCTCCCAATGCGTTCCCACATCGTCATCATTTCTGCTACCATGGTGGCATCGCGATTTGAAAGTCATATTTTGTATTGTGAAAAACGTGAAAATGTGCGCTTCTTCAGCTATGTCTAGTAATAGTGACATTTCTAAAATGTCAGTACTTAGCTCACAGCCGACAGGCAAGGATAATGGGAGTAGTGGAAAAACAGAGACAATTCATAATGTTCCTATCGCGTGTACCTTTACTTCCTCTTTGAATAAACTATGTGGGAAGGGAAGTGCAATACGTTGAAATGTCTAGCTAAAAGAAACCAGGTTACTAATTAAATGTCTGAACAAATCTTCACCGTTTCTAAGTGCCCAAAAGTCGTGTTATCAGAATGTCTCACAAATCAATGTAGACGATAGTTTCTAGAGAATCCAAACCCCCCTCCCCCCCTCATATTTGAATTATATACATCGCGTCTTACGTAAATCACTTTTCTTGTTTCTCATTAGCGTAATATACCCTGAAAATGTCTATGTATTGCTACTAGCAGTGGGTGGATGGTTGATGACCCTTAAACTTTAAGGTTCAAATACAATTACTCTAAGACGAGGGAAGTTCACAGTTGCAGTGACGCAGTTTTTCATTAAATGGTTCAAATGGCTCTGAGCACTATGTGACTTAACATCTATGATCATCAGTCCCCTAGAACTTAGAACTACTTAAACCTAACTAACCTAAGGACAGCACACAACATCCAGTCATCACGAGGCAGAGAAAATCCCTGACCCCGCCGGGAATCGAACCCGGGCTTGGGAAGCGAGAACGCTACCGCACGACCACAAGCTGCGGACAGTTTTTCATTAAGGTGCCCTCGGTAATATACAGGGTGTAATAAAAAGGTACGGCCAAACTTTCAGGAAACATTCCTCACACACAAATAATGAAAATATGTTACGTGGACATGTGTCCGGAAACGCTTAATTTCCATGTTAGAGCTCATTTTAGTTTCGTTCTTCCACCTACATTCAATGGAGCACGTTATCATGATTTTATACGGGATACTCTACCTATGCTGGTAGCCTATGTGCCTTTACAAGTACGACACAACATGTGGTTCATACACGATTTAGCTCCGGCACATTTCAGTCGAAGTGTTCGTACGCTTCTCAACAACAGATTTGGTGACCGATGGATTGATAGTGGCGGACCAATTCCATGGCCTCCATGGCCTCCATGGTCTCCTGACCTCAACCCTCTTGACTTCCATTTATGGGGGCATTTGAAAGCTCTTGTCTACGCAACCCCGGTACCAAATGTAGAGACTCTTCGGGATCGTATTGTGGACGGCTGTGATACAGTACGCCATTCTCCAGGGTTGCATCAGTGCATCAGGGATTCCATGCGACGGAGGGTGGATGCATGTATCCTCGCTAACGGAGGACATTTTGAACATTTCCTGTAACAAAGTGTTTGAAGTCACGCTGGTACGTTCTGTTGCTGTGTGTTTCCATTCCATGATTAATGTGATTTGAAGAGAAGTAATAAAATGAGCTCTAACATGGAAAGTAAGCGTTTCCGGACACATGTCCTCATAACATATTTTCGTTCTTTGTGTGTGAGGAATGTTTCCTGAAAGTTTGGCCCTACCTTTAAAACCGATCAGAATATGTTTTTAGTTCATAAATGTTCAAATGGGTGAGATTTTATGGGACATAACTGCCAAGGTCATTAGTCCCTAAGCTTAGACACTACTTAACCTAAATTATCCTAAGGACAAACACACACACACCCATGCCCGAGGGAGGACTCAAACCTCCGCCGGGACCAGCCGTACAGCCCATAACTGCAGCGCCTCAGACCGCTCGGGTAATCCCGTGCGGCTTTTAGTTCATAATAACAGTAAGAAGCTCAACTGTAATAAGGAAAAGATATCTTCTCAATCTAGGTACAGGAAACGCAATGCTGCAACACGACTCAACAATCCAAACAAATGAGTATTAATCAACAATTTGTGCAGGGAAAGAGATAGAGTGGGTCACATTGAAAGAGAACCACACATTACACATTATGTTGACAAGAGTGAAAAGTTGAATCTGCTTGACGAAAAAACATTCATTCAGAATTCTGAAGTTACACATGATATCCTAATGACCAGACAGAAGTGGCAAATGAGCTTTTCTAGAAAATCTTTAGTGTAATTTTCAATATGTTTCAACGTAACTCTCTCAAAAAATGTGTGACTAAGATTAATTTACACGTAAATGTTAGATAGCTACAACTCTAATATTGTCAATAAACTGTAATACACTCATGAGCCGCGCTGGATTAGCCGAGAGGTCTCAGGCGCTGCAGTCACAGACTGTGCGGCTGGTCGCGGCGGAGGTTCGAGTCCTCCCTCGGGCATGGGTGTGTGTGTTTGTGCTTAGGATAATTCAGTTTAAGTAGTGTGTAAGCTTAAGAACTGATGACCTTAGCAGTTAAGTCCCATAAGATTTCACACACATCTGAACATTTGATTTGAACACTCATGAATTAATAATTGTTCTAGAACTTGTATCTCTTACGTTAAAACTGCTATGATGTAACCGTTCTTATGTCGCTAATCATAAATCTTAAAGTGAATAGCTTGACTAAACCAATTGAAGTAATAACGTCAAATATTAGCAAAATTCAAATGCCTGTTTATAGTGGTTTCGTATTTTCTTCGCAGACTTCTACTGTGCAAGAAGTAACTGACATCATCGTCTTTCGCGAATTACAGTTTCAAAGAGAAACCATAGTTGGTTGATTTTTTCGCTTTGAGGGAGGGCACCAAACAGCGAGGTCATCGGTCCCATCGGATGAGGGAAGGATGGGGAAGGAAATCGGAAGGGCCCTTTCACAGGAACCATCCCGGCATTTGCGTGAAGTGATGTAGATAAATCATGGAAAACGTAAACCAGGATGGCTGGATTCGGGTTCGAACCGTTGTCATCCGCGAATGTGAATCAAGTGTGCTAACTACTGCGCCACATAGCTCGGTAAACCATAATTACAGTAACTGTTTGTCTCAGTTGTTCAAGTGGTCAAATGGCTCTGAGCACTATGGGACTTAACTGCAGTGGTCATCAGTCCCCTAGAACTTAGAAGCACCTAAACCTAACTAACCTAAGGATATCACACACATCCATACCCGAGGCAGGATTCGAACCTGCGACTGTGGCGGTCGTGCGGTTCCAGGCGGTAGTGCCTAGAACCGCTCGGCCACTCCGACCGGCTATCACATGTGTAATCGATGACTGAGTGCACAAATATTTCTAGGGAATACTACAATGTGTCTACGACAACCAGTCTGTTTGAAATATATGAATCACCAATGAAGATGAACCAAGACAGTTCAAAATCGGACTATTGTTTTTAACCAATCAAATATATAGTATCTGACTGCGGTTTATTTTGTTCAGTTGAAACACCTGCGTCATTTCACATGAAAAGTGAAATTTATAGCCAGCCGGAGTGGCCGAGCGATTCTAGGCGCTTCAGTCTGGAACCGCGTGACCGCTGCGGTCGCAGGTTCGAATCCTGCCTCGGGCACGGATGTGTGTGATGTCCTTAGGTTAGTTAGATTTAAGTAGTTCTAAGTTCTAGGGGACTGATGACCTCAGATATTGAGTCCCATAGTTCTCAGAGCCATTTCATTTTCCACTGAGTGACTTTAGAACGCTTGGAGAATACATATCTACGGGTGAAATACGTTATGGTTTGTTGATGAAATGTTTCCGAAGAACAAAATTCCTTAGAAGTGACGAAGGTGATTTCATAGGTTGTACCTTCTTTTAAGCATTGCAGAAATTATTTAATACTGGAGCTCTGCGTTGTCCTGATAGAACACTCTGGCTTATCCTGTCACAAGGGAGGGTTACTAAATGAAATGAATTCACGACCGTAAGTGATCATAATTTTCTGATCGTAATTCGCCGATTTCATTTCATGTCACAGCATTTCTTCAGTTCACCTCACTGAGCCCATTTTTTTAATGTTAGTGAACTCTGTTCAGGTACTGTATAGGCTGGTCAGAAACAGTATGAAAAACTTCTAAGGGAGTTGCAGGGTAGGTTGCGGTGGGAAATAATTGTTAAGGGGACTTTCAGTATGTTGAGTTGTTTCAGAATTAATTAATGGTGGTGGTGGTGGTAAGTTCCTATGGGACCAAACTGCTAAGGTCATCGGTCCCTAGGCTTACACACTACGTTATCTAACTTAAACTAACTTACGCTAAGGACTACACACACACCCATGCCCGAGGGAGGACTCGAACCTTTGTAGGGGGAGCCGCGCGAACCGGGGAAAAGCGCCGTAGATCACGCGGCTACCCATCGCGGTCATTTAATTACAATTGCAGTTAGCCAATCAGGTCGTAACGCGGAAATTCAAGCAGCGTGCCAGAGACAGTGTCGCTGAACTTATTCTTCGTTTGGTTTCCTCAAATCGAAAAAACGTAGCTTTTGCTCATCTAGCTTAAATTTATCATTTCCGAAAAAGGCACATTTTGATTAAGTAGCGCTCTCCCTTTGTTAGCGGCTTTCCTATCATGTGGGAACCAATGATTTCATGCTTTGGCAAATTAATTTCGCTTCTACTTTTTCCCTGGATATCCTACTTGTCGCCACAATAGTCACTGACTCTAAGGGAGAGATATAGTGAGCGCCACACGGCTGGGAATCGTGTACAGTTTGTTCTGCTGCTTATTGTTATTACGTGTTTCTGAATAAGAGATTAGGGACCAGCCTAGTATTTACCTAAACTAGCGTAGAAGACCCCCTGAAAACCACAGCGGGACTGTCCGGTGTACACAGTGAATAACTTCAATATTCGGACATTATGAAATGTTAACCTAGTAGCATCATAACTCTATTCGTAAAAAAAGCAAACAAAACGTATAACCAAGAATTATATTCCGTTAAGTGTCCTGTAAATAAAAGCATAAACTTTATTAAGATAACGTACATAAGTTCTTTTATAAGACTACTTAAATACAACTCGGCCCTATATTCACGTTACTTTAATATTCGGTCTCTTTGCAGAACTAACCATTTCAAGAAAAGATTTTGTGAAAGATTAAATGTTTCAATATCCTATCGGGTAGCCATTCTGTTTTATCACTGCTTTCACGCTGCTGCATACTGTAAATAATCTTTTTTAAATAGTCCGCATGTAGACTGTCCCATTCTTCTTTTAATCGATGCTTCAGAGTTTCCTTGGACGGCACCGGTGTTTTTCTAATTCGTCGCTCCAATTCTCGCCAGACATTCTCAGTGGGATTCAGATGTGGTGATTGAGGTGGTGGGGCAATGGTACAACAAATATTCCTGCACAATGCGAGCCTTATGCTTGGGGTCATTGTTCTGGTAAACCTTGAACGTGTTTCATATCTCCATTGTTTCAGCACTTTTCCGTAAGTTGTTCTTTAATATATCCAAATAGATATATTTGTCCATAATAATGTCGATGAACACCAATTCGCCCGGTCCAAATGTCAATATACAACCCCAGACAAGAACGCTGCCACCTCCAAGCTTTGCAGTCGGTTTAATATCTGTGACTGTAAATTCTCTGTTCTTCTTCCGCCATTCCTCGTTTCGTCCATCCGACCCAAAAACGTTAAATTTACTTTCGTCGGCAAAACTGACGTCGTTCCACCATATTTCACCCTTCGTAATAAACATCCGGGCAAAGTACAATCTCTTCTTTCGATTCTGTTCAGTCACACAGGATTTCTTCGTGGCCACTCTTCCACTGAAGCCACGTTTATTCAATGCTCTGCGAATCGTTTGAGGATGTACCTTGTTGCCAGTATCGTTTAGCAACTCACGTACAAATCCGATGCACTGAGTGTAGGATCCCTCTTTGTTTTCCGTATTAGCTGCCTCTTGTCACGTGCATCCAGCTTTGGTGGCTGCACCTTTTGGCGTACAGAGTCGATACGGTCCTCATTTTTGAATTGTCTGACGATATCTTACTTATGTTGAGCGTGGCAGCAATTTTTCCGTATAATTTCCCTTTCGCGTTGTGGAAAATCACAAGCTGTGGTACCTCGAAACTAGTGTTAGCTTTGCGTGGCATAGCACTGTCTGGGTAGTCGACCGCGCTTGTACACACACACTTGCCTTCAGGCTGGTAGTATTTACCCCGGTGTGAACGATGAGAACAAGTGCGGCACTGCCATCTGTCCGTATATTACACTAACGTTACCACCGAAGAGTGCTGTATTTCAATCGTATTATTTTACAAATAGTATACGTTTTGTAAACATCATTCATACTACTATATACTAGACATCTACCTTCATATAATAAGTGGGTATATTGTATTTTTCTTTTATTCAGAATACAGTTATGATGCATCAAAGTAAGAATCTCTTAGTTCCACAATATTACCGTTATTCACTGTAGAGCAACGGCCGTTTTCATCTGATCCTCGCTCGCCTCCATGTCTCGCAAGCTAACGCAATAAGCTGCACGAGCAGGAAGCTATGACTCAATAACAGTAGATGCTAAATAGGCCCGAACAAAGAATTTTTCTACTGAAGGGTTTGCCAGTTTAACTTCAACGAAACACACACTATACTGCTAGTTCAGAAAGCCATTAGCTACAAACTCGTGTCTACGCTAAGGTGAAAGTCCATGCCGGTAGGGGTATCAGTGGCTACACCGGCGGATAAATAAGTAATAATAATCATTTCAAGTCAGTATTACTACCCATTCAGGACGGAGTCCCAGTATGTTGGTTTGAATACACAGTGTCTTGGGGAAGCAAGATGCGTTGTTGATATCTGCAAGGGCTGAAGATAGCGACATGGCCTTTTTCCTGCTTTTACACACAACTATGCATTCATACTATTTCAGAGCTACCAGTAGCTAAGTTATACGAGACATTCCGGTATATTTCCGTGAGTGACAACAATTGGGACACATTTCATTTGCCTTCCCAACGCCGTGGAAATGTTCTGCACAAAATTCTCAAACCCTGTTCCACTAATTATGACAGAACATGTCAGGCTAAGTTGTTTTAAAATGTGGTCCTACACCCTCTACGTTCTTACTCAATGGAATCATGTTCGTTACTTGCATTCATGGTGTCATTTATTATGTTGGTAACAGGCCGTTCAATGAGGCAAGGTTCTGTCGCTACCATTTCGCTTCCCAGCGTTGGAGACATTTTCAGCGGATATAGACATATAGTAATATGAAACTCAACTTCAAACGAGCTCAATATGAGAAATTATTTTTACTCATCCACGCCATATTTGGGTCGTAGCGTCATCAGACCGCTAGTTGAGATCGCGGAGCTTGTAGTGCGGAAGAGTTCCTATTTTTTTTTAATGTGCTCGTATTCAGGAAACCTACGGTCGCAGGTTCGAATCCTGCCTCGGGCATGGATGTGTGTGATGTCCTTAGGTTAGTTAGGTTTGAGTAATTCTAAGTTCTAGGGGACTGATGACCTGAGAAGTTAAGTCCCATAGTGCGCAGAGCCATTTGAACCAACCAGTCAAAAGGAATCTGTAAGTCACATTATTTCGAGGAAGAATTCGGTCATTAAGATTTATTTGCAGAAGAAAGGGCTTCTCTGGGAAAGAAATAAATAGGTCACCACATCCTAAAAAAAGTTTGCAGCTTCTAGGGGGAAAACGACGAAAAAGGGATTTTTTCCTCTTACTCGTGAAAGTAGCCACAGATCACATCAGCAAGGCGCTGAAGAGACCGGCTATTGACACTGTGCTTAAACCGACAATTAGGGTGTGTGAATAGTTGCAGTTGTAGTCTGGGCAATAAGAGGACTTATGAGCAGTAGTGGATTGTGAGTCTGTAGTTTGTTTATGGAAGACAAATTTTATTTGAAACGATGGTTATCAGATTTGTGTTTCGTTAGTTTAATTTGGCGGCCGGGTTGGTATCAATGTCTGCGTTGAGCTACAGAAGACTAGTGAAAAATACGATACGCATTATGGTGTTGTATGGGTCTATGTCTTTAGGTGGGGAGGGGGTTGGTATCACTGTTTTTGTTTGACCTATATACGTCAAAAGAAATTACGATTATGTTCTGGGGTGCATGGTACTGGCGTCTTCGCTTGAGCCGGGATGCAACGTCATACTGGTAAGTGGGTTCATACTGATAAGTTCTTTGTAAATTTTACTTGCTGTTGTAATTACTGTAATAACATCACATTAGCGTCTGAACCTATGAAGTTTCTTATTGTTACCTCCACCCCCTTCTAGTTGCTTCAGTTACATTCCAGAAAAGAAAAAGTGGTTCAAATGGCTCTGAGAACTATGGGACTTAACTTCTGAGGCCATCAGTCCCCTAGAACTTAGAACTACTTAAATCTAACTAACCTAAGGACATCACACACATCCATGCCTGAGGCAGGATTCGAATCTGTGACCGTCTACGGTCTCGCGGTTCCAGACTGTAGCGCCTGGAACCGCTCGGCCACCCCGGCTGCCTTTCTTTCCAGGCAGGGTGTAAACAAAACTATTTCTCCAGGCCAAGTAGACAGTTAGTACGTAACAAGTACCAACACAAAAAAATCTTTTTTCCGACGCCATATGGCGCTGTGAGCCCCCTTGCGGGATTGTACACCCCGCTGTGTTAAATAACGACACGCAGAGTGGCGAGACTGAAGGTGTCCGGGTACGCAGGAAGGCGCCGCGTTGCAGCGATCGCATTCCCGTGAGCCACGCCGTGGAGCCGGGCCGTAAAGCAGCGTCTAATGAGGCGCTCAGTGAAGCCTGCGGAGGCGGGCGGAGCGGCAGTGAGGCGAGGCGAGGCGAGGCGAGTGGAGCGGCCACGCCCCTCCTCCACGTCGCGGACGGGTTTCGGCAGCCGCGGCCGGCGAGCAGAGCACGCGCCCGCTGTACGAGCATACAGGCGCCAATTACAGCACCGTGCCGCCGGCACCCTGGCGTGACGCAGCCACTGCACGTATTTGGAGCCGCTGGCTCCGTACGCTAGCTGACTCTCCAGGCTGCCGTCGCTTGCTTTGCTCGGCTAGTGGTCTTTCACTGCACGAGGCTACAAATACACTATTGGCCATAACAATTGCTACACCACGAAGATGACGTGCTACAGACGCGAAATTTAACCGACAGGAATGCTTTTCAGAGCATTGTAACATCCACGTGATAAATTTTTGGCTACAGTGCGACGAGAAGAAATTATGCCTCTAACAGTTATAAACATTATCTATTCGACATATAAAAAACAGTGAAAACGATAAATATTAATCATTTATATAATATTCTATGCACATATCGATGTGTATTATACAAAGACAATGATAACTGTAAATTCCTTTTATGATTTGCGATTGTCTTCTTTTGTTTTTACCCTTTTGTTGGATGGCTTTTGTAGGTTCAGCACGCAAGACGCATATCAAACTGAGGTCTGTTAAGAAATTGTAATTATATTACTTGAAAATAGAGTTCATTATTATTATAAACATGAGTGAATAATTATTTGTAACTGTAATTCCTCTTTCAATAAGCATTATCTGTGTTAATTGTTTCTTTCCGTTGCAAGGAGCGCAGCCATTGATGATAGCGATTTGTATCGCGTTTTTGTCTGTGTTTTCCTTAGAAACGAATCAAATGTTTGCTTGATGAAGTCTAAATAGTACACAATACGAAAGTAAAGTTTCTGTAAATTTTAATAAGCAGTTAAAATACTTATTTGGTCTAACAATAGAAAGTCTCTATCAATTGTCTGCCGCCATCTTAACAATTGTCTCAGCGGCAAATTCAAATTACGCAACTGTGCAGAGATAAATGCTGAACGTAATACAAATGTGTAGAAATAAATGTGCACTGGTGGTCCCGAACTCATTTGAATGAAAATGATTCGAATCAGATTGGTTCTTAAAAAAACACTGCTCTTAGCACGAACGTTATAAGAAACTTTTCTAGCTGATGTATGGAGACGAAATTAATTACCCACGAGTTGCGAAGAATATTGTTTCAGGTAACATACTTTAGTGTTGTGCGCGGCTCATATTCGTTGCTTTTAATGATCATTTTGCTGAAGATAACTGTTTCCATCATAATCTATAGTTGTATAGAATCTGTTGTATGAGCTGTCATTTAGTGACACTTACACAACTTATAGACAACACTCCAACACGATGTTAACTTGGAGTTCTTTAGCAACATGACCAATTCTTTAACCGGGAGAAAATTTATTTAATAATTACTCAATGTAATAAAATAAGATTATCATTTTCATTTACAAATTAGTTAAATACCAAACCACTGAATAACACAGCGAACGCCACAACATTCACACAAGGTTGTTGCCGGTGGCGACACCTACAACGTGCTGACATGAGGAAAGTTTCCAACCGATTTCTCATACACAAACATCAGTTGGCCGGCGTCGCCTGCTGAAACGTTGTTATGATGTCTCGTGTAAGGAGGAGAAATGCGTACCATTACCTTTCCGACTTTGATAAAGGTCGGATTGTAACATATATCGATTGCGGTTTATCGTATCGCGGCATTGCTTCTAGTGTTGGTCGAGATCCAATGACTGTTACAGATATACGGAATCGGTGGGTTCAGAAGGGTAATACGGAACGCCGTCTTGGATCCCAACATCCTCGTATCACTAGCAGTTGAGATGACAAGCATCTTATCCGAATGGCTATAACGGATCGTGCAGCCACGTCTCGATCCCTGAGTCAACAGATGGGGACGTTTGCAAGACAACAACCATCTGCACTACAGTTCGACGACGTTTGCAACAGCATGGACTATCAGCTAGGAGACCATGGCTGCGGTTACCCTTGACGCTGAATCACAGACAGGAGCACCTGCGACGGTGTACTCAACGACGAACCTGGGTTCACGAATGGAAAAACGTCATTTTCTCGGATGAATCCAGGTTCTGTTTACAGCATCATGATGGTCGTATCCGTGTTTGTCGACATCGCGGTGAACGCATATTGGAAGCGTGTATTCGTCATCACCATACTGGCCTATCACCCGGCGTGATGATATGGGGGGCCATTCGTTACACGTCTCGGTCACCTTTTGTTCACATTGACGGCACTTTGAACGGTGGACGTTACATTTCATATGTGTTACGACCCGTGGCTATACCCTTCATTCGATCCCTACGAAACCCAACATTTCAGCAGCGTAATGCACGGCCGCATGTTGTAGGTCCTCTACGGGCCGTTCTGGATACAGAAAAGTTCGACTGCTGCCCTGGTCACCACATTCTCCAGATCTACCACCAATTGAAAACGTCTGGTCAATGGTGGCGGAGCAACTGGCTCCTCACAATAAACCAGTCACTACTCTTGATGAACTGAGGTACCGTGTTGAAGCTGCACGGGCAGCGGTACCTGTACACGCCATCCAAGCTTTGTTCGACTCAATGCCAGGCGTCTCGAGGCCGTTATTACGGCCAGAGTTGGTTTTTCTGGGTACTGATTTCTCAGGATCTATGCACCCAAATTGCGTGAAAATGTATTCACATGTCAGTTCTTGTATAATATATTTGTCCAGTGAATCCCGTTTATCATCTGTATTTCTTCTTGGTGCAGCAATTTTAATGGCCAGTAGTGTAACTACACGGCTGGAAAAAAGATACAACTCCCTCAAGCAGAATGTTCATTGCCACCACGGTACAATACACCGATGAAAGAAATATCATGGGATATCTCCTCATACCGTCTCGGACCTCCTTTCACGTGGCGTAGTGCAGCAACTCGAAGTGGCATGGACTTAACAAGTCGTTGTAAGTTCCCTGAAGAAATAGTGTCACGCTGCCTCTATAGCCGTCCATAACTGCAGAACTGTTGCCGTTGCTGGATTTTGTGCACGAAGAGTCCTCTCGATTACGTCACTAAATGTTCGGTAGTATTCACGTCGGCTGATCTGCGTGACCAAATCATTCGCTCGAATCGTCCAGAATGTTCTTAAAACCTATAGCGAAAAATTTAGGCCCGGTGTTAGGACGCATCGTGAGCCGTAAAAATTCCATTGTAGCCTGGGACATGGAAATCCATGAATAGCTGCAGATGGGCTCAAAGTAGCCAAACATAACCATTTCCAGTCGATCATAGGTTCAGTTGGACCATAGGATTCAGTGCATTCCATGTAAACACAGCCCGCACTACCACAGAGCCACCACCGGCAAGCACGGAGTCTTGTTGACAACCTGGGTCCATGGCTTTGTGAGGTCTGGACCATACTCGAACCTTAGTATCGGCACAGGCCACTGAAACAGTGATTCATCTGACCGGATGACGGTTTTCCAGTCGCCAAGGATCCAACCGATATGGCCATGAGCCCGGGAAGAGCGCTGCATGCGACGTCGTAGTGTCAGCAAGGGCACTCGCGTCGATCGTCTGCTGCCAGAGCCCGTTAACGCCAGATTTCGGCGCACTGTCCTAACGGATACGTTCGTCATTAGTCCCACATTGATTTCTACGGTTATTTCATGCAGTGCTGCTTGTCTGTTAACACTAACAACTGTACGCAAACGCCACTACTCTCAGTCGTTAAGTGAAGGCTGTCAGCCACTGCGTTGTCCGTAGTGAAAGGTAATGCCTGAAATTTGGCATTCTCAGCCCACTCTTGATACTATGGATCTCGGGATATTTAATTCCCTAACGGTTTCCGAAATGTAGATTCCCAGGTGTAGCTCCAACTTCCACCCCTTTCCAATGTCTGTTAATTCCCACCGTGTGGCCACAATCAAGTCGGAATGCTTCACACATGAATCACCTGCGTTCAAGTGACTGTTCCACGAATGCACTGTCCTTTTATACCATGTGTACGTCATACCACCATGATGTGCATACGTGCATATCGCATGATT
Organism: Schistocerca gregaria; assembly: GCF_023897955.1. Classification (NCBI taxonomy): domain Eukaryota; kingdom Metazoa; phylum Arthropoda; class Insecta; order Orthoptera; family Acrididae; genus Schistocerca; species Schistocerca gregaria. The sequence goes on from NC_064923.1 coordinate 331,878,625, forward strand.
TGTGGTGTCAAATCAGCATGTATGCGTATTGAGTGATTGTAGTGTTAGCGATTCATTTCTCACGATCGTCGGCGATCAAATAACGCCCAGGATGGATCTTAAGTGTATATTGAGAGCTAGGTGCCATTCATCACACCAACTAGAAATTTTGTCTAAATGGTTCAAATGGTTCTATAAGCACTATGGGACTTAACATCTGAGGTCATCACTCCCTTAGAACTTAGAACTACTTAAACCTAACTAACCTAAGGACATCACACACATCCATGTCCGAGGCAGGATTCGAGCCTGCGACCGTAGCAGCAGCGCGGTTCCAGACTGAAGCGCCTAGAATTGCTCGGTCTCAGCGGCCGCCAAATTTTGTCTAAGTCATTGTGTATCCTCATACAGCCACGAAACGACGACACATTCCCATACACTGCAGCGCCATCAGCTAACATTATTAGTAGCCTGCAAACAGCAGTCTGCAGCTGTGCTCTATTGCATTTATGACTAGTGATGGGTTAACGAACATGTAAACTTACAGATTATGTTGTCTTACGATGTTTGAATACATGTGCTCGCACTGTGTAACAACGTCATAAATGTATTTAACAGTATTGACAACGACATACAAATCTCCTTGCTGCCCCCCTCCTCCTCAGGGCTCCCTCTCTCCCTCCCTCGCCCCCTTCTCTTCTTCCTCCTTTTCCCCTGCCGACCACCTTCTTTCTCCTTTTCATCCCCCCCCCCATGGCTTCTAGCTCCTTTCCTTCTCCGCTCCACCGCCCCCTCCTCCCCCGTCCTGGCTCCCCCTACTGTGTCTCCCCCCACCCTTTTCTTCCCCCCTGCTAGCCTTCACCTGGTGGTAGGTCCCCTTCATCCCCTTCTGTGCAGTGATTTTTAACGTTTTCTTTCTGGTGTCAGTGTTTCTCCAGTGCCGCCTGCAGTGCTACAGTCTTGCAGCACCAACAGTGCCGCCAGCATCACTCATTTGTGTTCCCATTCCGGTATTTCTTTGTTTTCATGTCGACTCACAGTGTCATTCTCCATATAAGTGTGTGGCTTACATCTATGTTGTTTTTAAATCTACCATCTATACTCATCTATTTTTGTTCTTGTGTATTTACCAATTTATCCCATTCTATTTGACTATGTTTTACTGTAACTCTCTTGGCTGGAGAGCGGCGTATTGTGCCGCTGCCATCCTGCCCCATTTTGGTGAGTGAAATGACAATAAAGATAAAAAGACTTACAAATGTGTCGACTTACATCACGTTGACATAACATGGCTACATAGTTAAAATGTCTTGTATAATTGGCACAATGCTGAGATACATAATGAGTCTGTAAAATAATTTTTTAAACATCCTTTATTTATCAGCATCACTTGATAATGGCCTAAGGACAAAATTGCAATAGTGTAAGAAAAACTTGTAACAGTTACATGCGTAAAGGTGATGTCCAACAGAAAAAATTATTTATGACTGAATCTCCCAGCTACAACAATTTTATTCATCAGCTAACAGCCACAGACTGCTGCTCACACTGTCCGTCAGATGATTCATCTCTATAGCACATAAGAGCGGTCTCACCACACTCTTCTGAGGCACTGCTGACGAAGCTCTTGGTTCCGGCCAAAACTGGCCATCGAGGACAACGTACTGGGTTTTATTACTTAAGATGTCTCCGAACCGCAGGCCGGGGTGGTCAAGCGGTTCGAGGCACTACAGTCTGGAACCACGCGACCGCTACGGTTGCAAGTTCGAATCCTGCCTCAGGCATGTATGTGTGTGATGTCCTTAGGTAAGTTAGGTTTAAGTAGTTCTAAGTTCTAGGGGACTGATGACCTCAGAAGTTAAGACCCATAGTGCTCAGAGCCATATGAACCATTGTTTCCGAACCACTCACATATTTGGATACCTATTCTGTATGCTTGGACCTACATTAACAATCGGCAGTGTGACACCGTGTCGCCGGCCGCGATGGCCAAGCGGTTCTAGGCGCTTTAGTCCGGATTCGCGTGACTGCTACGGTCGCAGGTTCGAATCCTGCCTCGGTCATGGATGTGTGTGATGTACTTAGGTTAGTTACGTTTAAGTAGTTCTATGTTTTATGGGACTGATGACAGATGTTAAGTCCCATAGTGCTCAGAGCCATTAGAACCATTTTTTTGGACACCTTGTGAAATGTTTTACGGAAATCTAAGAATATGGAATCCGCCTGTTCCCCTTCATCCACGGTTCGCAGGATCTCGTGTGAGATAAGGGCAAACTGAATTTCGCACAAGCGATGCTTTCCTCCCGTGTTTATCTGCTATATGCCGTTTATTACAGCCACCTGGTATCCGAACACCTTTACTTTGTAATGCGCCGCACGGCTAGAGCCAGTCTGGCTTTTGATGTTGACTAAAATGTTTCAAACTGTGACTAGATACTACGTATCCATGAGGCATGAGATAAGTTTGTGTTTCACCACAACTATGACAAATATTGTTTTTATAGAAGTTAGTTCCATCGTTTTAATTTAAGTTCTCTGAACCACAGATGTGATCTGAAAAGCCTTAAGGTGAAGAGCTTCGTTATGAGCAATAGTACAAAAGAATACAGGGTGGTCTATTGATCGTGACCGGGCCAAATATCTCACGAAATAAGCGTCAAACGAAAAAACTAGAAAGAACGAAACTTGTCTAGCTTGAAGGAGGAAACCAGATGGCTCTGTTTGACCCGATAGATCATGGTCAAATTGATATCAACTGCGTTTTTTTTAAATATTAACCCCCATGTTTTATTACATATTATGTAGTTAGTAAAGACATATGAATGTTTTAGTTGGACCACTTTTTTCGTTTTGTGACAGATGGCGCTGTAATATCACAAACATATGGCTCACAATTTTAGACGAACAGTTGGTAACAGGTAGGTGGACTTATCATTTCTGAGAACACATGCTGTTACAGCATGATTACCTGTAAATACCACATTAATGCAATAAATGCTCAAAATGACGTCCGTCAACCTCAGTGCATTGGGCAAAATGTGTAACGACATTCCTCTCAACAGAGAGTAGTTCACCTTCCGTTATGTTTGGACATGCATTGACAATGCGCTGACGCATGTTGTCAGGCGTTGTCGGTGGATCACGATAGCAAATATCCTTCAACTTTCCCCACAGAAAGAAGTCCGGAGAAATCAGATCCGGTGAACGTGCGGGATATGGTATGGTGCTTCGGCGACCAATCCACCTGTCATGAAATATGCTATTCAATACCGCTGAAACCGCACGCTAGCTATGTGCCGGACATCCATCATGTTGGAAGTACATCGCCATTCTGTCATGCAGTGAAACATCTTGTAATAACATCGGTAGAACGTTACGTAGGAAATCAGCATACATTGCACCATTTAGGTTGCCATCGATAAAATGGGGTCCAATTATCCTTCCTCCCATAATGCCGCACCATACAGTGACCCGCCAAGGTCGCTGATGTTCCACTTGTCGCAGCCACCGTGGATGTTTCGTTGCCCAATAGTGCACATCATGCCGGTTTACGTTAACGCTGTTGGTGAATGACGCTTCGTCGCTAAATAGAACGCGTGCAAAAAATTTGTCATCGTCCCATAATTTCTCTTGTGCCCAGTGGCAGAACTGTACACGACGTTCTAAGTCGTCGGCATGCAATTCCTGGTGCATAGAAATATGGTACGGGTGCAATCGATGATGATGTGGCATTCTCAACACCGACGTTTTTGAGATTCCCGATTCTCGCGCAATTTGTCTGCTACTGGTTTGCGGATTATCCGCGATATCAGCGAAAACAACTACTTGGGCATCATCATTTGTTGCAGGTCGTGGTTGACGTTCCACATGTGGCTGTACACTTTCTGTTTCCTTAAATATCGTAACTATCCGGCGAACGGTCCGAACACTTGGTTGATGTCGTCCAGGACAGCGAGCAGCATACATAGCACACGCCCGTTGGGCATTTTGATCACAATAGCCATACGTCAACACGATACCGACCTTTTCCGCAACTGGTAAACGCTCCATTTTAACACGGGTAATGTATCACGAAGCAAATACCGTCCGCACTGGCGGAATGTTACGTGATACCACGTACTTATACGTTTGTGACTATTACAGCGCCATCTATCACAAAGCGAAAAAAGTGGTTCAACTAAAACATTCATATTTATTTCTTACTACACGAATATGTAATAAAAATGGGGGTTCCTATTTAAAGAAATGGAGTTGATATACGTTTGACCTATGGCAGCGTCATCTAGTTGGCCAGCCATAGGGCCATCTGGTTTCCCCCTTCAAGCTAGACGAGTTTCGTTCTTTGTAGTTTTTTCGTTTGATGCTTATTTCGTGAGATATTTGGCCCGGTCACTATCAATGGAGCACCCTGTATATGCGACCAAGACACAGGAGTATCACTGTGATAGAAGTGTTTCAGTGTTTTAGTTGTATTAATACATTTGAAGATCTTCAGATTGAATAGTGAAAATGTTTGTATCGCTGACAGCACACCGCATGTGGCGCGAGGAAGAACGAACAAGAGTGGAGAAAAAGAAGAGCAGTTACATGTTGTGTGCACGGCTGCCGGCTATACGGGCAGCCAGCCGCTGTCTCTCATTTGTAGGACAAGAGTGGCCGGGATCTCGTTGCGTCGCCGCTCACGTCGCACCTGGCGCTGCCAGCACGAAAAACACGACAATAAATTGCGCGCCTGTCAGGGAGGCGGCTGTGGCTCTGTGCGGGACAGACGCGCCACGCCGGGGCCAACGTTGTGTATTGCCGGCACCGGTGCTGCAGCGGCGGCCGGCTGGAGGCGACCAGCGCCGCGCGCCTTGTCACCCACCTGGCGCAGGCGGCCAGCCGCGCAATTACCAACACGCCGCACCTCCCTTGCTGCGTCTCAGCAAGAAATGCATTCGCGGAATAAGCTGCTACTGCGTACCTGGACACACTTTGCTTCCCAGAAAATACACCAATTTGCCTACTGTCTTCTTGTTAACATTGTTTTTCAAAGAGAGGCGCCGCTATGTTCAAAAAATGTTCAAATGTGTGTGAAATCTTATGGGACTTAAATGTCCTTAGGGTACTTAGGTTTAATTAGTTCTAAGTTCTGGATGACTGATGACCTCAGATGTTAAGTCCCATAGTGCTCAGAGCCATTTGAACAATTTTGAACCCTAAGCTTACACACTACTTAACCTAAATTAACCTAAGGACAAACACACACATACATGCCTGAGGGAGGACTCGAACCTCCGCAGGGACCAGCCGCACAGTCCATGACTGCAGCGCCTCAGACCGCTCGGCTAATCCCTGCACGGCGAGGCACCTCTATATTTAACGCACTGGACACGTATCTGGAAATTATAATTCCTTCAGTACAGGGGTAGCTTTGCGCCAAGTCAGTTTTATGGCAACGCCTTTCAAACCTTTAGATCAGCTTCTTGCTTTGATGAAGCACGCCAGGTGCGTAAGAATACATCCCTGCGTAAGGCTGTCATGCATCCCGCATCATCGAGAATGTCTTGACGTTTCTCTCTCCGACCAAATGTTCCAAAAAAGGCCTAATAGAGAAGCTAAATGTCTTGATTTTCTAGGAAGAGAGTCGAAGATTTACATTCTACTGGTTCAATAGTTCAATACACTAAAGAGCCAAAGAAACTGGTACACCTGCCTAATATCGTGTAGGGACTGTGCAAGCACGCAGAAGTGCCACAACACGACGTGGCGTGGACTCGACTAATGTCTGAAGTAATGCTGGAGGGAACTGACATCATGAATCCTGCACGGCTGTCCATAAATCCGTAAGAATACGAGGGGTGGAGATCTCTTCTGAACAGCACATGGCAAGGCATACCAGATATGCTCAATAATGTTCGCGTCAGGAGAGTTTGGTAGCCAGCAGAAATGCTTATACTCTGAAGAGTGTTCCTGGAGCCGCTCTGCAGCAATTCTACCCTTGTGGGGCGTCGTATTAACCTGATCGAATAGCCTGAAGTGGTTAAACTCAGAAGAGTGTTCCTGAAGCCACTATGTAGCAATTCAAGACTTGTGGCTTGTCGCATTTCCCTGCTCGAATAGTCCAAGTTCGTGGAAACCCACAATGAACATGAACAGATGCAGGGAATCAGACATGATGCTTACGTACGTGGCACCTTTCAGAGTCATATATAGACGTATCAGGTGTCCCATGTTACAAAAGCGGCGAAGATTTACGTTATACTGGTTCAATAGGTTAATACACTAAAGAGCCAAAGAAAGTGGTACACCTGCCTAATATCGTGTAGGGACCCGGCGAGCATGCAGAAGGGCCGCGAAACAACGTGGCATGCACTCGACTAATGTCTGAAGTAATGCTGGAGGGAAATGAAACTATGAAACCCGCAGGGCTCTCCATAAATCAGTAAGAGTCCTAGGGGTGGAGATCTCTTCTGAACACCACGTGGCAAGGCATCCCAGATATACTCACGCCCTACACCATTACAGAGTCTCCACCAGCTTGAACAGTCCGCTGCTGACATGCAAGGTCCATGGATTCATCAGGTTGTTTCCATGCCCGTACACCTCCATCGCTTCCCCAGGGAAGCGTCCTGGGACCTCTGCTGTTCCTGATCTATATAAATGACCTGGGTGACAATCTGAGCAGTTCTCTTAGATTGTTCGCAGATGATGCTGTAATTTACCGTCTAGTAAGGTCATGCGAAGACCAGTATCAGTTGCAAAGCGATTTAGAAAAGATTGCTGTATGGTGTGTCAGGTGGCAGTTGACGCTAAATAACGAAAAGTGTGAGATGATCAACATGAGTTCCAAAATAAATCCGTTGGAATTCGATTACTCGATAAATAGTACAATTCTCAAGGCTGTCAATTCAACTAAGTACCTGGGTGTTAAAATTACGAACAACTTCAGTTGGAAGGACCACATAAATAATATTGTTGGGAAGGCGAGCCAAAGGTTGCGTTTCATTGGCAGGACACTTAGAAGATGCAACAAGTCCACTAAAGAGACAGCTTACACTACACTCGTTCGTCCTCTGTTAGAATATTGCTGCGCGTTGTGGGATCCTTACCAGGTGGGATGGACGGAGGACATCAAAAGGCTGCAAAAAAGGGCAGCTCGTTTTGTATTATCACGTTATAGGGGAGAGAGTGTGGCAGATATGATACACGAGTTGGGATGGAAGTCATTACAGCATAGACGTTTTTCGTCGCGGCGAGACCTTTTTACGAAATTTCAGTCACCAACTTTCTCTTCCGAATGCGAAAATATTTTGTTGAGCCCAACCTACATAGGTAGGAATGATCATCAAAATAAAATAAGAGAAATCAGAGCTCGAACAGAAAGGTTAAGGTGTTCGTTTTTTCCGCTCGCTGTTCGGGAGTGGAATAATAGAGAGATAGTATGATTGTGGTTCGATGAACCCTCTGCCAAGCACTTAAATGTGAATTGCAGAGTAGTCATGTAGATGTAGATGTAGACAATTTGAAATGAGACTCGTCCGACCAGGGAACATGTTTCTAGTCATCAACAGTCCAATGTCTGTGTTGACGGGCCGAGACGAGGCGTAAAACTTTGTGTCGTGCAGCCATCAAGGGTACATGAGTGGGCCTTTTGTTTCGAAAGCCCATATCAATGAAGTTTCGTTGAATGGTTCGCACACTGACAATTATTGATAGCCCATTATTTAAATCTATAGCAGTTTGCGGATCGGTTGCACTTCTGTGACGTAGAACGATTCTCTTCAGTCGTCGTTGGTTCCGTTGTTGCAGGATCATTCCAGCCGCAGGGATGTTGGAGATTTGATGTTTTACCGGATTCCTGATATTCACGGTACACTAGGGGAAAATCGCCACTTCATTGCTAACTCGGAGATACCTTGTCCCATCGCTCGTGCACTGACTTTAAGACGACGTTCAAACTCACTTAAACCTTGATAGCCTGCTACTCTAGCGGCAGTAAACGATCTAACAACTGCGCCAGACACTTGTTGTCTTGTATACTCGTTGCCGACGGCAGCGCCGTATTCTGCTTGTTTACATATCTCTTTATTTGAATACGCATGCATATAACACTTTTTTGACGTTTCAGTTTAACAACGGCCAGCGGCTTACTCTCGTACGAGGTGTGTTCGAAAACTATCGAGAAATTTGTAATTTCACGGACTGTATTAGTCCGATTCGCGCGACATTTCTTGTTTCGTTGGTAACCATGTCTGAAACAATTCTATATACTGGCAGCCGTGTTGAATGTTTCGTCTGTCGTCAGTTGTCACGGAGATTGCATGTGTTTACTCACAAATGGCGATGACTGATTTGTTTTAAAAATGGATCAAAGAATTTGCATTACATTTTTCTATAAAAATGGAATAAAATGTAACGCAGTCTTAGAAATTTTGAATGTTGCTTTAGGTGAGTCTGAATAAAAACAAGGGTTTACGAGTAGCATAAGCGTTTCGAAGATGTTCATGAAGAAACTGAACATAAGGAAACTTCTGGATGCTCCATCACACCAACGATCGATAAAAACGTGGAAGAAGTGAGAGGAATGATTACGAACAGTCGCCCCATCATTATAATACAAATTTCTTATGATGTTGGCGTATCAAGTGGCCCATGTCATGAAATCGTTTTGTATGTGTTAGGTATGAAACGTATGACATCATAATTGGTGCCAAGGCTGTTGAATTTCGGCGATAACAGCGGATAATGGAAAATCGCTCATGGGTCGCTAAATCTAGTCAACAAATATGCAGAACTACTGAAACGTATCATAACATGTGAGAAAACGTGGGTGTACTGGTATGACATCGAAACTAAAGCTCAATCGGATGCATTCTGAGTCGCCAAGATAGAAAAAAGAGTGGTAAGTGTAGTCATCCGATTTTAATTGAATAGTTCTTCACGAGTTCTTGCCAAAAGGTCACAATATCAATAGGAGGTTCTGCCTACACGTACAACGCCTTTTGCCAGAACCAATTTTTTAAAAAAGTCCGTGCTTGTGGCGAAACAGATCATGGCTTTTGAACCAGTATAGCGCTCCTACTCACACTCCATTGCTTGTTCGTGAATTTCAGGCGAAAAATGGCTCAAATGGCTCTGAGCACTATACGACTTAACTTCTGAGGTCATCAGTCCCCTAGAACTTAGAAGCACTTAAACCTATCTAACCTAAAGACAACACACACATCCATGCCGGTGGCAGGATTCGAACCTGCGACCATAGTGGTCGCGCGGTTCCAGACTGTAGCGCCTAGAACAGCTCGGCCACCCCGGCCGGCTTCAGGCGGAAAACTACACTGTAATGATGCCCCAGCGTCCATGTTCGTCATAGAAGATCCTTTGTGACTTCTTTCTGTTTCCAAAAACTGAGCGCACCTGTAAGGAACATAGTTTTACAAGGTTAGATGAGATTAAAAGCGCATCGCCGAATGAGGTAAGCGCTTTCCCAACGACTGTGTTTCAGAAGTGTTTCGGTGACCGCAAGAAGCACAGGCATAAGTGTATAATTTCTAACTGGGACTACTCTGAAACAGATAATGTAGCCGAATAAACAAAATTTCAACAAAGACAAGAAGTTAGTCGTCAGTTGCACGAGATAACCTTTATTTGGTTCACTTGACCGGTTTAAACAGTTTAAACTGTGATGTTCAAAAGTCAAATAGGTCATTCCACTTGGAAGATTACAGTTTAAGCTGTTGAAACCGGTCAAGTGAATCAAATAAGCCGGCCGCGGTGGCCGAGCGATTCTAGGCGCTTCAGTCCGGAACCAAGCGGCTGCTGCGGTCGCAGGTCCGAATCCTGTCCCGGGCATGGATGTGTGTGATGTCCTTAGGTTGGGGACTGATGACGTCAGATGTTAAGTCACATAGTGCTCAGAGCCATTTGAACCAAATAAAGGTATCCTTCTCCAACTGACGACTGTCTTTTTCTTTGTTGAATTAGTCTGCAGGTGCTGAACTACATATACGAATAAAGTCAAAAACAAAATTATTTCCAGAAAATAAAAGTTCTCGATGCTTCCTAAACACACCTTGTACAATGTCTAGTTTGTTTGATTGCAGTTGACAACGCTTTATAATCACCGTTGTTCACCCGATCATAATGTTGAGTAACTTCTTCGGTTCCATCTATTCATTGAGTGGTGCAGTGCCTGTGTGTGTTACTATAGTTTGTGAGTTCACATTGTTTTGTGAGTCCGGAGGAGATACGTAAGTGGTGTTTAATTTCCGGTACACAGAAATATGGCCTTTCATAAAAAGAGGCAGCACAGACGGTGAAGCACTCTGCAGACTCTGTTTCTGTCATTTTGCAATCGCGCGTGGTGGGAAATCTGGCGTAAGAAATCTCAAGAAGTGGCGTCGAGTCCAGCTCTCAAAACCTTATTTTGCAAAGACCGAACAGAAGTGAGAAAATGATCATTGCTACCGCTGAATTGACAACAGCATACAGAACTGTAAAACACCACCACTCTTATAAGTCACACGACTGCACGACAAAACTGTTTGCAGGTATGTACCCCGATTCTCCGATTTCTGAAAAGACATGTATTCCAAGAACAAGAGCCACAGCGATAATCAAACACTTTCTTGCTCCTCTTTCTGTATCTACTTGTCCTTTGGATTTGAAAAAAGCTCTTTTTTCGGACTAGCAACTCATGGCGGTAATCACATCAGTTGAATTTGTTCATTAAGCAAAGAAAGAAAACTGTGGGTTAGTAACATACCTCTGACTGAAGTGAAGGTGATAATATAAATACAATAATCTCTCTACACTAAATAAACTTTAAATAATGCAGAAGACAACTTTTCCGAACTAACCATCGAAAAATTTCAAAGTGACATACAAGAGTCTTATGAAGCTCCCATTACTTATCCTATAAAATGGTCTCGTAAAGTGGATGTCTTTGAGTAAATTAGTTGACTGAAAAGACAGAGAAAAGACACCGTTTATGTAAACGGAAAAGTTGGTTGGTTGATTGATTTGGGAGAGGGGACCAAATAGCGAGGTCATTGGTCCCATTGCATTAGGTAAGGATGGGGAAGGAAGACGGCCGTGCCCTTTCGAAGGAACCATTCCGGCATTTGCCTGAAGCGATGGAAATCACGGAAAAGCTAAATCAGGATGACCGGACGCGGGATTGAACCGTCCTACATCTACATCTACATCTACATTAATACTCCACAAGCTACGGAACGGAGTGTGACGGAGGGCACTTTACGCGCCACTGTCATTACCTCCCTTTCCTGTTCCGGTCGCGTATGGTTCGCGGGAAGAACGACTGTCTGAACGCCTCCGTGCGCGCTCGAATCTCTCTAATTTTACATTCGTGATCTCCTTGGGAGGTATAAGTAGGGGGAAGCAATATATTCGATACCTCATCCAGAAAGGCACCCTCTCGAAACCTGGCAAACAAGCTACACCGCGATGCAGAGCGCCTCTCTTGCAGAGTTTGCCACTTGAGTTTGTTAAAAAAAAACTCCTTAACGCTATCACGGTTACCAAATAACCCTGTGACGAAACGCGCCGCTCTTCTCTGGATCTTCTCTATCTCCTCCGTCAACCCGATCTGGAACGGATCCCACACTGATGAGCAATACTCAAGTATAGGTCGAACGAGTGTTTTGTAAGCCACCTCCTTTGTTGATGCACATTTTCTAAGGACTCTCTCAATAAATCTCAACCTGGTACCCGCATTACCAACAATTAATTTTATATGATCATTCCACTTCAAATCGTTCCGCACGCATACTCCCAGATATTTTACAGAAGTAACTGCTACCAGTGTTTGTTCCGGTATCATATAATCATACAGTAAAGGATCCTTCTTTCTATGTATTCGCAATACATTACATTTGTCTATGTTAAGGGTCAGTTGCCACTCCCTGCACCAAGTGCCTATCCGCTGCAGATCTTCCTGCATTTCGCTACAATTTTCTAATGCTGCAACTTCTCTGTATACTACAGCATCATCCGCGAAAAGCCGCATGGAAATTCTGACACTATCTACTAAGTCATTTATATATATTGTGAAAAGCAATGGTCCCATAACACCCCCCCTCCCCCCCACTGTGGCACGCCAGAGGTTACTTTAACGTCTGTAGACGTCTCTCCATTGATAAAAACATGCTGTGTTCTGTTTGCTAAAAACTCTTCAATCCAACCACACAGCTGGTCTGATATTCCGTAGGCTCTTACTTTATCAGGCGACAGTGCGGAACTGTATCGAACGCCTTCCGGAAGTCAAGAAAAAAAGCATCTACCTGGGAGCCTGTATCTAATATTTTCTGTGTCTCATGAACAAATAAAGCGAGTTGGGTCTCACGCGATCGCTGTTTCCGGAATCCATGTTGATTCTTACAGAGTAGATTCTGGGTTTCTAAAAATTCTACAACAGATCGACGTTAGAGATATAGGTCTATAGTTTTTCGCATCTGCTCGACGACCCTTCTTGAAGACTGGGACTACCTGTGCTCTTTTCCAATGATTTGGAACCTTCCGTTCCTCTAGAGACTTGCGGTAGACGGCTGTTAGAAGGGGGGCAAGTTCTTTCGCGTACTCTGTGTAGAATCGAATTGGTATCCCGTCAGGTTCAGAGGACTTTCCTTTGTTGAGTGATTCCAGTTGCTTTTCTATTCCTTGGACACTTATTTCGATGTCAGCCATTTTTTCGTTTGTGCGAGGATTTAGAGAAGGAACTGCAGTGCGGTCTTCCTCTGTGAAACAGCTTTGGAAAAGGGGGTTTAATATTTCAGCTTGCGAGGCAATGTACCAACCACTGCGCCACCTCGCTCGGTAAAAGGAAAATAGATACTTGTGAGTCAGCAACGTTTGATCAGTACGTGACTATGAAGAATTGGAAGTCAGTATTACCTGCCCATAACAAATGGCTGGAATTTTTCAGTAAACAGAGCTCAGCTTTCAGAAGTCAGAATTACTAAAGATATGCCCAAACGTAACACATAATTTTAATATTGAAAGGATGTTTTCGTTTGTGGGAGCTCAATCGACAGTGAAACAGAATCGTTTGGATGTACCATCAGTGAGAGAATCTGAGGGTGTACTTATAACATTCAAACGACCTGTGAAGAGTTTTATAATTATGCAAGTAAACAAACTGAGCTTCTGAAACCTCTCAAAACGCCTGGGAAGTGTGAATTGTCCACAAAATAATCTGTGTAAAATTGTGTACGTAAATAATTTCTGTTATACTTCGTTGTCAAAGATATTGTTGCAAATATTGTGCTCAGAGACGTACAGCTCAATTTTTCCATGGCGTTTGAAGTCCCTCCTCCCTCTTATTTTATCAACGAATTTCTGTGGGTTTTGTCCCGATTTTGCTATCACTATTTATGAAACCATATTCCTGGGAAGTATTTGGCGTTTAGGACGAGCCATTTGATGCCAACCTAACAGATCTCGAAAGTTTTCTAAGAACTCGCCTTAAGAGAGACATAGGTTTCTGTAGAAGCGGTCGTTTAAGGTGGCAACGGAAAATAGTGCCTACCCTGACGATCAGCCGTTTTCATGGTGGTACCGAGTTTTTAAGCAGAACACAGCAGTGTCGCTCTATTTCTGCGTACTAGTAAAACTTTTTCTCATCAGATTTACATTGGTTTTTCCTCCTCCGTACGATTTAATCTTCTCCTCTTTAAGCGTATTCAGGTATTGTGTATTATCGCTGTATTCCACTGCGTGTCTCGTAATCGTTAAGTGTGCGGTAGACATAAGTGTACGGAGGAAATCAGGCTCACCATTCCACGTTAATTATTCATGTGTTCAATCTGCGAAGAGATGCTGGCTCGTGGAGAAATGAGAAGCTAGAGGGGCCTGATGATTCACATACAGAAAACTACCTTCGTCCTATGGGGCGAACCTTTTACAGTAATATTGGCAATCCAGTTAATTTGAGATGGTGCTATTGAAGAACGGTGATTAGGCAACTGAATGTGAACATCTTTATTAAGGTGGTTAGATAAAGGGGTGGCGTATGAGAAGAATAACATAGACCTTTTCAGAGAAGAACATAGTAGGCAAAAGTGCAGGCTAGAGAACCATTGGCAATCCAGGTTTCTTCGAACAAGGCCTGCACAATGCTTACTAGACGTGGCAAGCGTTGTATTGCTGAAATATGGCACGTGAAGCTGTCTGCCGGAGGTAGGTCTAACCTTTCCAGACATAATGGTTGCTGTTCAGACTGCCAACAATACTTAGGAGTGTGTAGAAGTGACCCAAAGCAATGAACATGTTTCTCATCTACTTCACAATGGAGATTGCCAGACTGAGGTCACAGCACAAACGTCTAGCGCGTAAGAGACCATCACCGCAGAGCAGTGGTTCCCAGCCTGGCGCGAACAGAAGTTTTCTGAGGGTCGAAAACAAAAGGGTTCAGTTGCATTTCGGTAAAAAAACTACATTATTTTTAAAAGATAATTACGATTATCACTATTACGTAAAACAGCGATACTGAGTGCATAATTTGCCAATAAGTATTAGGTTGGTGCATAAGTTGGTAGCGTTTTAGTTTTCATGTTGGAATTCCGGTTGCTATGGTTTTATTTATCGATTGTCATTTTTTGTTTGTAGTTCACTGTTGCTGTTTTTTTGTCATTTTGTCCTTTGGAAATAGCGAGTGTAGCTGTGGGTGTGGGTACTTGATCATGGAGTGCCAAGCGAAGAAAGCAGAACATTTCCGAGATATGCTTTTGTTTGTTGCCGGCCGCGGTGGGCGTGCGGTTCTGGCGGCGCCGCAGTCCGGAACCGCGGGGCTGCTACGGTCGCAGGTTCGAATCCTGCCTCGGGCATGAGTGTGTGTGATGTCCTTAGGTTAGTTAGGTTTAAGTAGTTCTAAGGTCTAGGGGACTTATGACGTAAGATGTTGAGTCCCATAGTTCTCAGAGACATTTGAGCCATTTTGTTTGAGTTAAATAGAGAAGTGACAGCAGCGGAGGCAACCAGAAATATTGTGCCCTGTATGGGGACATTACTATTGGACAGAGCACGGCAAGAAATTGGTTTTCTCGTTTTAAGGAGGATTGTTTTCAGGCTGGTGAGTCTTTACGTTCAGAAAGACCTTTGGGATTTGATGAACATCGTTTAAACGCATTAATCCACAATAATCCTTGTCAGTGTACTCGAGTACTAACAAGTGTGAAGAACTATGATCATTCCACCATCGCACATCATTTACATGCAGTGGGGGAATGTTAAAAAAATGGGGAAAGAGTACCTCCTGCTCTTCAGCCAAAAATACAAAAACCAGCAGGTGGCCATATATGTCCAAATGTTCAAATATGTGTGAAATCTTCTGGGACTTAACTGCTAAGGTCATCAGTCCCTAAGCTTACACACTACTTAATCTAAATTATGCTAAAGACAAACACACACACCCATGCCCGAGGGAGGACTGGAGCCTCCGCCGAGACCAGCCGCACAGTCCATGACAGTAGCGCCTAAGACCGCTCGGCTAATCCCGCACGGCGGTCATATATGCATTCTGTTCGCTCGTCATATATTGGATCGTGGTCAACACACACGATTCCTATGCTGGGTCGTTACTAGTGACGGGAAATGGTGTCTCTATAGTAACATAATCAAAGGAAATAAATGGTTGAGAACAAACAAAGCATCAACTCACCATACAAAAACATATGCACATCCACAATAAGATAATGGCATGCATTTGGTGGAACAGTGACGGTGTGGTGCAGTACGAATGGCTTCCCCGAGGTGGAACCATCACTGCTGACACTCATTGTCAACAACTGAAACTTCTTGCCGACGCAGTCGAAGAACAATGACCAGGAAGACTGCTTGAATTGTTGCTACTCCCAGATGTAGCCCGCCCGCACTCTGCTACACTGACAAAGAACACTACAGAGGAGTGGGATTGAGCACTCAATCCGCACCAACATTATTCACATGCTCTTGCGCCGTAGGATTTTCACCTTCTCCACTCTCTGTCGAACATCTTTCAAGGAATTTGCTTTCCAGGTGAAAATTCGCTACGAACACGGCTCGAGGAGTTCTTCACCTAAACGATGTGGTTTCTACAGTCGCGGAATTGAAAAGTTACCCCAGCGTTGACAGAATATTAAAATTAGTGGAGGAGGATATATTATTGAAGAATAAAGTCTCTGTTATGCTTGCTAAATTTACGGAAAAACACTGCAAAACTGATGCACCAACCCAACTTTTCTTTTTTCTTTGTGCAAGTACTAGCATTTACCCATTACGTAGTGTACTGAAACTTACAGCTTATGAAACGAATGTATAAACAATAAAATGTTCAAATGTCTGTGAAATTCTAGAGAACTTAACTGCTAAGGTTATCAGTCCCTAAGCATACACACTACTTAACCTAAATTATCCTAAGGACAAACACAAACACCTATGCCAGAGAGAGGACTCGAACCTCCGCCGGGACCAGCCGCACAGTCCATGACTGCAGCGCCAGAGACCACTCGGCTAATCCCGCGCGGCCAAACAACAAACTCCTCACCTCATTATACACATAGTTCCTGGTACACTCTATGAGAGTAAAACTGAGACACTTACATCACATATGCTTAAATATCTCATCTTAATGTCGTGTCTGAATTTCAGATAGTTCCCGAAGTAGACCAGAAACTGATTCATTATACAATTTACAACAATAAATGAAATTTTTGTAACAACTGAATGCCCAGTGTGTATAGTTAGTCTTCTTTTATGAGAATGATTTGTAAGGGGCACTCGCGACGTGCTGAGGATGGTTCGCCTTTCTATAAAGGAAAAATGTTGTTTGAAATAAGCGGTATCAGTTGTTTAATTAACTCACTAGTTCGTGCTTTAATAAAGTACCTACAAAAACTAAGTATCATTTATCTTTCGCCATTATAAAAATAAAGACATTCAAAGAAATTTCTTTTTCATTCTAAAGTTTAGTTAGTTCCTATGGGACAAAACTAGAGGTCCCTAGGCTTACGAAACATTTAATCTAACTAAAACTGAGGAAAACACACATATCCATACCCGAAGGACGACTCCAACCTGCGACGGGGGAAGCCACGCGAACCGTGTCAAGGCTCCTATTACCGCGCAGCTACCCCGCGCGGCAGGTACTATGTAATACTTGATTGCACTTAGGGGTAATGGCCTCAAAACAGAATGGGAACCACTTCTGCAGAGCATGTTGAAGTGTCCAGAAAAGTCATATTTACCGCGTGGTCAGCCATATGTCATTGCAAACATGGCACCAGTACAAGAGATAGTGTTTCAGTTTTAATCCTCACCTCAAAAAAAGTCAATGAATTAATCAATTAAGTTGTTTTGTGTCATTTGCAACTTCAGGTCCGCTGTCCTGGTACACGTGGAAGTCCGTGCACCAGAATGCCTTTGTACGCAACTACAGAGGCCAAAACAAAGTGGTGCAGCCCATTGAAAAATTGGGCACTGGCTGCGCCACGCTGTTTCGTCTCGTCTAGCGGAGTGCTACGGTACTGTGGTGCAGGGACTTCACTGTGCATCAGGGCAGCGGATGTAAGGCTCCAAACGAACAAAAGTAATTACGTAACTTTATTTTTTCTGGGTAACAATTAAAACTTCATGTCTAGATCACATCAGAGGCAACGCGATCGCAATGTTGAAGAAGACTATTCGACACACATTACAGCGTTGAAAGACGCTGTGAATTGCGGAGAGCCTGCCACTAAAAATTCTAAGAGTTAATTTTTCAATAAGTATCGAGGAACGAGTGAAAAATTATCACAAATTAGTACGTATGCTGAGGAGTGCAGAATATAGATGTCAAATGCAGGAGCCATCAAAGAGAACGCATGTTATAGAATGTCCGTCCGGCTGATCAATCACTACCAATCTGAGGGAGTGCTGAAGTCCTTTATTTGGCTATGTTGCTTTGAAGCAACATCAAAATTGCACACTATTTCTGCGACATATTCAAGGTTGGTCCTTGGATGTGCATTAGTGCTTCAATGCAACATTTACGCTCTCATATACAGCGGTATTCTGTTGTCTCTGGTAAAAAGTTTGTGAATAATATGCATCTGTAGTAGAAATCGCGTAAGGTTACGTGAGCACCACTTACAGGTGTAGCAGCTTCTGTCGACTTCGTAGAGCTGTTTTTTCCTGTATATTGAAAACCTTTTATAAACTAAAAGAGGAAGTCTCTAAGGTGTGTTACTAAACAAACGTGTAAGCGATTTCTTATGTAGCACAATGTAAATGGAATTATCTTTTCTGTGAAGAGGAAGGCTGGCTTTGACTATTGGATGGACAACACGTCCAGAAAAATAAGAAAACTTCAGCTGCAGTGTCAGAGAATGATGTACGATATGACACTTTTGATGACTGGTAAGAGAAGGGGCCAAAAAGGAAGATGTGGCTTTTCTCTGACCGTTATTCAACGATAAATTGTGAAAAATGCTGAACTGCTCTGTGCTTTGCACACAAAAAAGGAATTGTCTTAAGACATTTCACATGAAATAGTGAAAAATTCAACCGTTTATTCAGTCACAGGAACAACATTATAGTATTTACACTGTAGCACCCATGCGCATTTTCTGGGCAGTGGTGCAAGCAAAAGCATGTAAAAGTGTTCACATGACCATATACACCTAATTTAAGCACCTTAAAAGTGTTACTACACAATATTTCTGAGTCTGCCACATGTTATGCCCAGCAGAACACGATAATGATCGAAAAAGTAAGCCGTCCGATTTCTTTCTGTCAGCCCTCAAAAACGCTGCCAAGGTTCTAGACGGCTATCTCTCTAGCCAGCTGCCATCACCTCGACGCCGCTATCCATTATCTGCTGCAGCCGTGGGGCATGTTTGGTTAACATTTGATTACACAATGAACAGCTGCCCCGTGTCGAGCCTCATCCCTCTAGAACGTCGATCAGCTTGTGTGTCGCTGTGTCGCACTGCTTGTGGGAATTCCCCCAGACTCCGGTACTGCGACGGCCCGCTGACATAAATCACGGCGCTGCCGCCGGGAATTATTTTGGCTTTCATCACCGGAGAGGGACGGTCGCTGGTCAAAGATCAGAGGTCGCAGGGTGCGCGACTGCCTCCCGGCCGACAACAGCCGGTGGCAGGCACAGAGTAATTGGCAGTGTGACGGCATACGCCAGATGCGGAACCGTACATCGAGGACAGTGTGGCCAACACCACATCTGTGGCATAGGGGGGACAGCGGGGATTGCACATCGAACATCTGCGCTGCTTCGCTTCGTTTCTCTTCATGCCAAAGGGCCTCCACGGAGAGACTTACATTTTCACTTTTCCAACGCGCTATTCGAGAGTGAAACGGTACAGAAATATCCCGGAAGTTGTTTGCAAGCCCTCTATGAAACTCTTCATTGTGAATTGCACAATAATCGTGTAGATGTAGATGTAGTTAACCATACATCACTAAAATTACTAAATAGTAGGAGTATAATCACCGACATGTAATAAGTGATTACTGTGTCATTTGTGTTGTTCCCACGTGCGTGCGGTAAATGCGGGAAAGTGAACAATGACGACGTTATTACCAAATGCGACTAGACAAGAAAAAACGCGCTGCTATTCTTTTATTGGCGGCCGACGGACTGACAGAGATAGACACTGATCGTATAACATGGGATAGCATGTCTAATGAAAACAACCCGTGGGAGACTGTGCACCAAGTTCCGTGCTGGAAGCGAAGCGTTACAAGACGTCGGTCGAACTGGGAGGCCAGCCTCGTCCGTTACCGACAAGTGGGAGGCACTCTAGCACCTTCAATATACCCCTGATTTCTTCCCCTGCGATTGTCAAGCATTCGGGGTATTAAAAAAGGCCCTGAAGGGTCGACGATTACTGCCTGAGGAGGAAGTGCGGTAGGACACGGTGTTTTAACAAACAAGTGTCTTCAACCTGGTGTGACACGGGCTCACGGCCATTTGCCAGATTGGCATACCGAAACTGGACTGTACGGCCTTCAAGCGGAAACTGTTTGATCGCCCCTTGTACAACGTTTTTTATCATTTCTTTCAACGGCCAATAGAGTGTGCGAATGAAAAATTTATGTCCTCGACGACTTTGAAGGAAAAGTGTTATCTTGCAGTGAAATACTCTCATTGTACCCAGAGGTGAACACTTCGAACTCTGATGCTGGAAAATTTTTCCTCTATTGAAGCTGGCTTGCAAGGGCACGAGAAGTGCGAGAGAGGTTGGTTACTACTATCTATTACTCCACCCCCATACCGTCTCTCATTAGGCCAGGACACTAATTCTTGCGACTGTCAGGCACAATGGAATTCGTCAAAGCTTATACAAGAAGTCGATTAGGGACAACTGGTACAAAATGAAACGTCATCTCGAACGCATGTAGTACGCTCTAAGTACCAACAATAACACTCAGGTATTTTCATAAAAGTCAATTATTATCTTACGTTATCTAGAACGAGTGAAAGTATATCCAAACTTCTGCACGAACAATGAAGAAGTAGACTTGCATCGTGTTATATTTACGTCTACAGGGCACATGACACAATAAAGAATACTGTCTGTCAAATGGTTCAAATGGCTCTGAGCACTATGGGACTTAACTTCTTAGGTCATCAGTCCCCTAGAACTTAGAACTACTTAAACCTAACTAATCTAAGGACATCACACACATCCATGCCCGAGGCAGGATTCGAACCTGCGAGCGTAGCGGTCCAGACTGTAACGCCTAGAACCGCTCGGCCACTCCGGCCGGCTACTGCTTGTCCTTTGGTTTCATTCCCAATACCAATTCTGAGGATCAACTCAGAAATAACTGTAATATTGGAAGTAAAGTGCTCCTATCGCCATGGAGAAAGCAATAGTTTGGCATACCGCGTGACCTGAATATGGGCACACGTTGGACAGCCTGTCGACTCAATTATCGAGACAACGATAGAAAAACTAGTGTTATCAGCTAGATCATAAACGTACCAAACGGTTTTTTCGAGGTCTAGGTTGCATCAGGAGGCCTGTACCCGCCGACAACAACCACAGCATTCAATATTTGCAACCCTGATTCGCGGTTTGTCCGATACCATGTCATCTCAGTCAGAAGTAAATCATGAAGGACGTACCCGAAATGTTCTGATACCAGACTTCGAGGAAATTGTGTTTAACACCGTGGAAGGAGACCGCTGTGACAGTACCAAGCAGTTGGCCCACCAATACAGGGTAAGCCAGACGACCGCGTGGAAAATTATTCCTGGCAATTGTTACTACCCTTATTACTTTCAGTGTCTGCAGGGCTTACTAGCGACGAACTTTCCATATCGGGAGCAGTTTTGTCACCGGTTTCTTCACCAGGATACCACGATTCTGGGATTTGTGTCATCCATCATATTCACAGACGAGGCCAACTTTACTCCGAGTAGTATCTTCAACTTTCGTAAAGGTCATCTGTGGGATAGTATGCAGAACCCCCATGGTATGGTGACAGCGAATCATCAGCGTCGGTGCAGCCGGAATATTGAGCTGGGTTAATTGGGGATCGTACACTCCTGGAAATTGAAATAAGAACACCCTGAATTCATTGTCCCAGGAAGGGGAAACTTTATTGACACATTCCTGAGATCAGATACATCACATGATCACACTGACAGAACAAACAGGTACATAGACACAGGCAACAGAGCATGCACAATGTCGGCACTAGTACAGTGTATATCCACCTTTCTCAGCAATGCAGGCTGCTATTCTCCCACGGAGACGATCGTAGAGATGCTGGATGTAGTCCTGTCGAAAGGCTTGCCATGCCATTTCCACCTGGCGCCTCAGTTGGACCAGCGTTCGTGCTGGACGTGCAGACCGCGTGAGACGACGCTTCATCCAGTCCCAAACATGCTCAATGGGGAACAGATCGGGAGATCTTGCTGGCCAGGGTAGTTGACTTACACCTTCTAGAGCACGTTGGGTGGCACGGGATTGTCCTGTTGGAACAGCAAGTTCCCTTGTCGGTCTATGAATGGTAGAACGATGGGTTCGATGACGGTTTGGATGTACCGTGCACTATTCAGTGTCCCCTCGACGATCACCAGAGGTGTACGGCCAGTGTAGGAGATCGCTCCCCACACCATGATGCCGGGTGTTGGCCCTCTATACCTCGGTCGTATGCAGTCCTGATTGTGGCGCTCACCTGCACGGCGCCAAACACGCATACGACCATCATTGGCACCAAGGCAGAAGCGACTCTCATCGCTGAAGACGACACGTCTCCATTTGTCCCTCCATTCACGCCTCTCGCGACACCACTGGAGGCGGGCTGCACGATGTTGGGGCGTGAGCGGAAGACGGCCTAACGGTGTGTGGGACCGTAGCCCAGCTTCATGGAGACGGTTGCGAATGGTCCTCGCCGATACCCCAGGAGCAACAGTGTCCTTAATTTGCTGGGAAGTGGCGGTGCGGTCCCCTACGGCACTGCGTAGGATCCTACGGTCTTGGCGTGCATCCGTGCGTCACTGCGGTCCGGTCCCAGGTCGACGGGCACGTGCACCTTCCGCCGACCACTGGCGACAACATCGATGTACTGTGGAGACCTCACGCCCCACGTGTTGAGCAATTCGGCGGTACGTCCACCCGGCCTTCCGCATGCCCACTATACGCCCTCGCTCAAAGTCCGTCAACTGCACATACGGTTCACGTCCACGCTGTCGCGGCATGCTACCAGTGTTAAAGACTGCGACGGAGCTCCGTATGCCACGGCAAACTGGCTGACACTGACGGCGGCGGTGCACAAATGCTGCGCAGCTAGCCCCATTCGACGGCCAACACCGCGGTTCCTGGTGTGTCCCCTGTGCCGTGCGTGTGATCATTGCTTGTACAGCCCTCTCGCAGTGTCCGGAGCAAGTATGGTGGGTGTGACACACCGGTGTCAATGTGTTCTTTTTTCCATTTCCAGGAGTGTATTTTGGGACCAGCCTTTCTTTCACGTCATCTAATAGGCCGGAGCATCGGCGTTTCTTGCGGGTGACTTTGCATCCCTTGCTGGAGGAAGTGCCGATGATGATTCGAAGGGTTGTGTGGCTGCTACATGGCTACATGGTGGGGCTCCAGCCCACTTCGCCATTAATGTCCGGACGCATCTCAATCGTGTCTTCCCATGTCGATGGATCGGACGAGGGGATCCAGTTGCATGGTCTGCTCGTTCACCGGATCTCAACCAGTGAGATTTCTGGTTACGGGGCCAACTCAAATGTATCGTGTATGCGTGTCCCAGTCCAGATGTGGAGACACTGGAGCAGCGTATTCAAGCTGCCTTTGACTTGGTTCGGATGCAGCCTCTCCGATGTGAAAGTGTGAGACAGAACGTTCTACGTCGCGTACACGAATGTGTTGAGGCACATGGGAACCATTTTCAACACATACTGTAACTGTGGCTACACGGTACGGCGCGTATTGCACTGCAGTCTCTAACAACGTATGATTGAATAAATAGTCTCTAGCATGGAAACCATGCATTTCCGGACATAAGTTCATTAGACCTTCTTTGTTCTGTATCCTCCCATCGATCAATCCATAGAGCTTATACACCGTGGAAAAAATCATCCTGTATATGCAATAAATATTCAAAAAACCGACAGCATGAACTGAGTTTGAGCATTACAATAAAAACCTGCATTTATTTAACTTTAATTAGTGGGCAAACGCCTTTACATGGAATCAAGCATGAGATGTAATTTTGTTGACAATTTTATTGTGCATATAATGGCACATTCATATTGAAAGTTATACTACAGTATAAGGAATTTTAAAATAATGCTGGTGATTGCACTAAATCGTTAAGTGGCATAGATGCGTGGAACTTCCGGGGAAGGAGGTCACAAACTTCAACAAAGCAACCGCTTTTGGGATTCAAATGTCTGGATACGAAGAGATATTCTGCAACACTTCAGTGGGACTTATAAAAGTCTGCAGTGATTAGGACGCTCTATTCGACGGGAGGGCCTAGTCACACGACATTCCATTTAGGACGCTAATATTATTCCGTGAGTAGTTCAGTGGGACGTGTCAATACCAC
Organism: Schistocerca gregaria; assembly: GCF_023897955.1. NCBI lineage: Eukaryota > Metazoa > Arthropoda > Insecta > Orthoptera > Acrididae > Schistocerca > Schistocerca gregaria. Next base: position 331,902,646 of record NC_064923.1, read on the forward strand.
GAGTTACGCCAGATTGCATTTTCAACTATTTGCACTGATTCTAACTTAAACTCAGTTAATTAGTTCTACCCTGCTGATTTCAACGCTGGTCAACATTATGGCTCGTTATATCTCGTATTTATCAGCCTTATATATTATTTTATAGTATTGATCTCAACAGTTTAAACACTGAACATTTGCTTTTTTTATTATTTTAATTATATAGCGGGTTTGTCAACCAGTGTATTGGAGGCTCGAACTATCTTCAATTCAAGTAACTACTTAGTAGAGGTTAATCACTAGTCTTCATTTAGTATGTATGATAAACAACAATAAACTGATCTGTAACAATATGTAGCTGGGGAATTTATTAAGATTACAGCACCTATATTCAGCCTACCATAATTTAAATCTGATTTATACATTAGGAAGAATTTCATTATTTTTATGAACTAAAGTGACACAGATTAAAGTTTAGTTGTCATATCCTTGGCATCAAGATCAATTCGCATTACAGTTATAAAGGGCGTTCGTGGCACACTCTGCCGGCCGCGGTGGTGTAGCGGTTCAGGCGCTCAGTCCGGAACCGCGCGACTGCTACGGTCGCAGGTTCGAATCCTGCCTCGGGCATGGATGTGTGTGATGTCCATAGGTTAGTTAGGTTTAAGTAGTTCTAAGTTCTAGGGGACTGATGACCACAGATGTTAAGTCCCATAGTGCTCAGAGCCATCTGAGACATTTTTTTTTTTTTTTCGTGGAACACTCTAGAGCAGTGCCTTCAGAAAAGATTCCTTACATTTACATTTATGTTGTATGTCAATAAATTTTTCTTTTTCAGGAATGCCTTTCTTACTATTGCTAGTGTACAATTTATGTCCTCTCTACTTCAGCAATCGTCAGTATCTTGCTTCGCCAACAGCCAAACTCATACAACACTTTTAGTGTCTCATTTCGTAATCCAACTCTCTCTGCACCACTTAACTTAATTCTAATACATTCCATTATCTTTGCTTATCAAGCGCAGCCCATTCCATTCAACTGCTCTTACAAGTTCATTGTTGTCTCTGACAGAATTACAGTGTCATTGCTAATCATTAAAATCTATATTTCGTCATTCTGAACTTTAATCAACTTTCCAAATTTATACTGAATTTTCTTCACAGCTTTCTCAGTGTACGCGTTGAATAACATCAGGGATAATTTAAATTCCTGTTTCACTCCCTTCTCAACTACTGATCGTTTTCGTTACCTTTGATTCTTTCATCAGCAGTGTGATCTCTGTAACAGTTGGTTTATAATCTTTCACTCTTTATGTTTGCTCTCCGATACCTTCAGAATTTGAAATATTTGGTCTAGCAGTACCATCAATAATTGTTCTTATTCAATATGGTTTAGTAGTAAGAATCAGCTGTCTGAAATTAGTGAAAGTAAACTGGGGTGTTATGCTACCATTTTTCTGTAAGTATTCACATAATGTACACAAATTTATAATGAAAACCCATTTGAGTGGTATATTTAAAGGTTGCATAGCACAAATCAGCTACGTTGCATTGAAAAGTTCTGGGGAATGTTTTTTGAAGTGAAAGCTCATGCTCTTGAGATAAATGTTGTTATTTCTTATCATTTGCCAACGGCGTTGCTATGTTGGTAACACTGATTTCCGCAAATCACCAAAATTTGAAACAGCAACTGGCTCATTTTGTAATTGCATGGGTGACCCGTCTGGATACATTGGATTCCGTTTCCACAAGGACAATCAAGTCGCCGAAGTGGCGGAGAATTAAAACACTTGAAACAGGATGTGGGTGATATGGCACTATTACCATTTCATTGATCGTTTACGAGACGTTAAAATGGTGTGCGGAGATGAGGGCCGATTCCAAGTGCACGTCACGTCATTCACGAAGAATTTAGTTACCAGGTACATTCACCAAGTAACTCAGTTGCGCTCACCCTACGGGTCGAGGTGCCGAATGTATGCAGAGGACGCGTAAATCTGTGCAGCTCACGGCTGGGTTTCGGTCTTGTTCCGGTACACATTCTTCAAATTTTACAAACATTTGTTGTATGTCTGTCAGTCAGATAGGAGGGTGTGAGGGGGAGGGCGGGGTAGGGGGACGGCCTTACATTCAGCTATCTACTCGATACGTTTCGAGAGGGGGTGCGTCGGACTGGAACATCATAAGACTGGGGTTCAATCCTCACTCCGTGACAGAGAGAATTTTTGAATGTTGTATTTCAGTGGATAAAAACGTATCTACATAAAGAAACTTCCCAAGTACTTGGGTATCTCAGTTGGTAGAACACTTTCCTGCAAAGGCAAGGGTCCCGAGTTCTAGTCTCTGTCCAACAGGGTTTTAATGTGTCAGGAAGTTACATAACAAAAGATTGAAAATTTCATTCTGAATACACATATGTCATCCGTTAAAGCTAAGAACATGAAATATGATACCAATGATTAGCCACGTCTGTAGCTACTCACATTATACCAACTTCTTACGAGCAATGTAAACCGAAGAGAACCATGTGTAATTTGTCCCGCTCACCTGTAAACAAAGAGAAAATAACCGTTAGGAAATCTGTATCAACCCTAGTGTAAACATAAATTAAACAAAGTATATCATTACAAAATCTAAGATGTCACTATGACGTACATATTTCTAGAGCAAAGGGATCGACATGATCTACAATTCTACATATCAAGAGTTTGAAATATCAGCTGAGAATGGTGTATTTATGTCTGCTACCGTTGCTTACAGATATTTGTTGTATTGTAACAGATGGAATAAGGTACTTTTGTATCTGTTCTAGTGTGTTCTAGTAACATAGTTGTCTTTACTACTTGTTTTCGTCATTGTAATAACCACTTAATGTTTCTTCTTCATTTAATTATTTTACCTTTTTGCCCACAGTAAAACATTTACCGAACGACATGTGTAATTAATGGGAATTAAATTTGTTCATGTAAATGGTTTAGAGAAAATAAGAGAAATGTAGAAACAAGTGTGTAAGCGCCAGACTGCCAGTCCATAGGTCTAGGCTTAAATCCGCAGTTGGTCCAATGGTTTTTTTCCTGTCATTTGCCGCGGCTTTAACTTTTGGTAATGATTTACGTATGTGAGAAATGGCAAGTTGCGCAATGACTCGGAGATCACGTTGAACTGTAGTTTCCTCCGGTTAGTCAGCTCAAATGTTTGAGCACCACCTCCCAAAAGGACCGTGTTCTGTAAATCACTGTTTCTCACGTCAATATTCGGGTTGAGGATTGCTTTATCTAGCCTTAGATTACATGACAGTAATGTGTTTTGCACCCTCCTTTTCTTTCGCTCCTGTACCTATCAACGACAACGTAAATTCAACACCACACGTTCAAATGATCGTAATAGTCATGACACTACTGTTACACATCCAGACATGAAGTATAGAACAGTGGTTCCAATCTTTCTGAGACTGTTACCCCTGTTCGCAATCAGACATCAGCTAATTGTCATCCTCCAGGCCTCCCCTCCCCCCCCCCCCTCCCCCCCCCCCCCCCTCTGGCCCAGACCGTCACAGACCGTCATCGACATTAGTGTCTAGCTGACAGCAAATTCTTTGACATCAGCTGCATTAGGCATGGAAATGCTACCTGTCAGTCAAACATGTAAATTTATGCCGGACACACGTAGACAATATGGCATATGGAGGTTTGGATCAGCCTGGGGGCGTGCACGGATAGCCGAAGTTGTGAAGGGGACAGCTGGTGACAAGCGGGTAATCCAGGTTCGAGTCCCGATCCGGCACACATTCTCAGGTAATTCTAATAGGTAGCACAAATACGTAAAAGAAATTATTCAGATAGTGAAGGGAGACGAAAATTTAATAGTCATGGGTGACTGGAATTTGTCAGTAGGAAAAGGGAGAGAAGGAAATGTAGTAGGTGAATATGGATTGGGGCTAAGAAATGAAAGGGGAAGCCGCCTGGTAGAATTTTGTACAGAGTATAACTTAATAATAGCTAACACTTGGTTCAAGAATCATGAATGAAGGTTGTATACATGGAAGAAGCCTGGAGATACTAGAAGGTATCAGATAGATTATATAATGGTAAGACAGAGATTTAGAAACCAGGTTTTAAATTGTAAGACATTTCCAGGGGCAGATGTGGACTCTGACCACAATCTGTTGGTTATGAACTGTAGATTAAAACTGAAGAAACTAGAAAAAGGTGGTAATTTAAGGAGACTGGATAAACTGACCAAACCAGAGGTTGTACAGGGTTTCAGGGACAGCATAAGGGAACAATTGACAAGAATGGGGGAAAGAAATACAGTAGAAGAAGAATGGGTAGCTTTGAGGGATGAAGTAGTGAAGGCAGCAGAGGATCAAGTAGGTAAAAAGACGAGGGCTGCTAGAAATCCTTGGGTAACAGAAGAAATATTGAATTTAATTGATGAAAGGAGAAAATATAAAAATTCAGTAAATGAAGCATGCAAAAAGAATACAAACGTCTCAAAAATGAGATCGACAGGAAGTGCAAAACGGTTAAGCAGCGATGGCTAGAGGACAAAAGTAAGGATGTAGAGGCTTGTCTCACTAGGGATAAGATACATACTGCCTACAGGAAAATTAAAGACCTTTGGAGAAAAGAGAACTACTTGTACGCAAAGAACGGAAAGCTGAAAGGTGGAAGGAGTATATAGAGGGTCTATACAAGGGCAATGTACTTGAGGACAATATTATTGAAATGGAAGAGGATGTAGATGAAGATGAAATGGGAGATATGATACTGCGTGAAGAGTTTGACAGAGCACTGCAAGACCTGATCAGAAACAAGGCCCCGGGAGTAGACAACATTCAATTAGAACTACTGACAGCCTTGGGAGAGACAGCCCTGACAAAACTCTACCATCTGGTGAGCAAGATGTATGAGACAGGCGAAATACCCTCAGACTTCAAGAAGAATATAATTATTCCAATCCCAAAGAAAGCAGGTGTTTACAGACGTGAAAATAACCGAAATATCAGTTTAATAAGTCACGGCTGCAAAATACTAACGCGAATTCTTTACAGACGAATGGAAAAACTGGTAGAAGCCGACTTCGGGGAAGATCAGCTTGGATTCCGTAGAAATATCGGAACACGTGAGGCAATACTGACCCTACGACTTATCTTAGAAGCTAGATTAAGGAAAGGCAAACCTATGTTTCTAGAATTTGTAGACTTAGAGAAGGCTTTTGACAATGTTGATTTTAATACTCTCTTCCAAATTCTGAAGGTGGCAGGGGTAAAATACAGGGAGCGAAAGGCTATTTACAGTTTGTACAGAAACCAGATGGCAGTTATAAGAGTCGAGGGACATGAAAGGGAAGCAGTGGTTGGGAAGGGAGTGAGACAGGGTTGCAGCCTCTCCCCGATGTTATTCAATCTCTATATTGAACAAGCAGTGAAGGAATCAAAAGAAAAATTCGGAATAGGTATTAAAATCAATGGAGAATAAATAAAAAACCTTGACGTTCGCCGATGACATTGTAATTCTGTCAGAGACAGCAAAGGACTTGGAAGAGCAGCTGAACGGAATGGACAGTGTCTTGAAAGGAGGATATCAGATGAACATAAACAAAAGCAAAACGAGGATAATGGAATGTAGTCAAATTAAGTCAGGTGATGCTGAGGGAATTAGATTAGGGAATGAGACACTTAAAGTAGATAAGGAGTTTTGCTATTTGGGGAGAAAAATAATTGATGATGGTCGAAGTAGAGAGGATATAAAATGTAGACTGGCAATGGCTAGGAAAGCATTTCTGAAGAAGAGAAATTTGTTAACATCGAGTATAGATTTAAGTGTCAGGAAGTCGTTTCTGAAAGTATTTGTATGGAGTGTAGCCATGTATGGAAGTGAAACATGGACGATAAATAGTTTGGACAAGAAGAGACTAGAAGCTTTCGTAATGTGGTGCTACAGATGAATGCTGAAGATTAGATGGGTAGATCACATAACTAATGAGGAAGTACTGAATAGGATTCGGGAAACGAGAAGTTTGTGGCACAACTTGACTAGAAGAAGGGACCGGTTGGTAGGACTTGTTCGGAGGCATCAAGGGATCACCAATTTGGTATTTGAGGGCAGCGTGGAGGGTAAAAATCGTAGAGGGAGACCAAGAGATGAATACACCAAACAGATACAGAAGGATGTAGGTTGCAGTAGTTACTGGGAGATGAAGAAGCTTGCACAGGATAGAGTAACATGGAGAGCTGCATCAAACCAGTCTCAGGACTGAAGATCACAACAACAGTACAACTACACCTAATAAAGCTTATGTCCAAGAATTCTTCGCAATCACCGTACAACTTTCATAATAATGTGCATGACTGGTGTTTGACATTGTAAAATGAATATTAGGTTTTCTAGGGTTATTAAACCACGAACTAATGTGGCAGTGAGACAATTACATTTTTTTGGTACAACGATGAAGCAAATATCAGTGCATCGCAAGTGCTACTTATAACTGCTCTGTAAAAAAAATGAGCTCTGCTTCCTTTGAACATATTCTTCCCTCTACCGACGCTTGCTTCACGCATACGCTTTTAACCATACTAAAAATAAACCAAGTTAAAATGTGAGCATTATACCTACCGTTCGTAAACTACTTGATTGCTGCACTCTTTACTCCTGAACTGACAGAAATTGGAAGACTTTAAGCTGCTAAAGCTTTATGTATGGCCAGTATCACTATAATAATACGGTGTTGGCTCTACAGCAGTGTAGTGTACGTTACACATTTTACTGTCATAAATGCATGGTGCAAAGAACAAAGTAGACAACGTGAGGAAGACGATAACACATATTTTCGTTGGGTTTAGTGAAAAGCAATGAAATTAACATATGTGGACTCGTGGTAGACATGATCTTTGTATGACTTTGTTGTATTTGCCAGTTTCTTCGCCTTGCTCACTGTCAGTATGTGTCCACTTGACTACCTGTCTACTTGCCACTGTCTTCCTGCTACTGTGTCACATATTGTCGTGTGACGTGTTATGTCCGTCGTACAGTACGTCATGTAGCACTCAGTACACTATAATCTGCGAGTTTCTTTCACCTAAAGTTGTCTAATAAAGTGTACATTAATACTTTACAGATATTCGCCATAGAAAGCGTTTGCGAGCAGTATGCACATACATAGAAGTCTAATCCGTTTTACAAGCTGTAATCTCCACACATTGTGTCACTGTAGAGAACTAGTATCTAAAAATGTAATTACTGATAACTTAAGCAATAAATATTACAGTCATTCGAAATAGTGATAATGGTAATAATATTTCAAAAATAATTTAGTGTTGTGACTAAAACACAACCTAACCTTTTGTTCGTACCCTCTCAAAATATTTCATTTCGACCATAACCGGAAAATTACACCATGATGGGAACTACTAGTCTAGAAGAAGGACATGCAACCCATAGGAATGTCAAACTGGTAATCGTTCATCAGGTTCTAAACCATATTAAGAGCAGTGTATAGGTTCTTGTCTCAGGAACACACAATCATCTTAATTTCAAGGATACTTCTACAGTGAAAGGATGCGTCAGTGTATGTTTACCGTGGCAGTCACACAAACGAACATCTGAAGGACATATTATAACTGAGAGGTCTCGCCAAGTGTTTACTGCTGTTCAGCGAATAGCCGGGTGCATTCCTAACACAGCCCCCGTACAAACTCATCATTCCCGTGAGCAAACATCGCTGCTGAAGCAGAAGGACGAAACTGGACGATTATACAGCTTCATTAGCATCATAAAATCTGAACAACAAGCTGTGAGACCCACAGCTATTACGATTGATTAGTGCCTTGACGTTGATACCCAGTAGTGACAGCTGTACCACCTAAGAGACGGCGATACTAAAGTAAACGAAACTTTATACTCATCAATGGACACAACAACCATATAGCTACCGCAAAAATTTAATAATTTACAGATTTTGTATATTGACACGTCAGTGAAAAATGGTTCAAATGGCTCTGAGCACTAAGGGACTTAACATCTGAGGTCATCAGTCCCCTAGAACTTAGAACTACTTAAACCTAACTAACCTAAGGACATCTCACGCATCCATACCCGAGGCAGGATTTGAACCTGCGACCGTAGCAGTCTTCCTGTTCCGGACTGAAGCACCTTGAAACGCTCGGCCACAGCAGTCAGCTACTCGTCAGTCGCAAGATATCAAGAACATCATCGGTAATTAGGGTACAGCGAAGGAGTTCAAGGAAGAAAGAGCTGAATTCAACAGATTCACTGTTCAATTAGACGTAAGTGTAAGTGATGAGATACGTTAAGCTGAACTGGATATAGTTGTCCTAACTTTTGTCACCCAGTATAGGGTGTAGGAAGATCAAGATGTACCTCTCTGACCTCTCCTCCTTAATCAATTTCACTAGACAACGCCTTATGCATAATTTCTCCGAAATAGCGCGAACTAATTAATAACCTATGGTCACTGGAAACCACACCTTTTTTCAGTAACACCTCTTTCAAATAGGGTGTAGCGTGCACTTTTGGTAACAAATACAAGTATATCTAATTATCGTCCACTTGTAACAAGTAATTTTTATGACATATTTTACCAGTTTACACTCTTTCCAGACATATGTTCTGTAATTATTGCTGTTTTAATAAAACTGCCAGCCCAAGAGATCAATTTTTTAAAGGTTGGATTCAAAGAAATTTCTTGTCTGAGCTGGCTTAGAAGCTAGAAAAAAATTTTTTAACCTGCATCAATTGATAGTAGACGTCAGATATTTCAGTCCATCCACATGAGAAGGCATAGAGAGACCTAAGTTAAAAAAGAAAAACGAGGAAATGTTATTAACTCTTATGATAGTGAGAGTTTACGTTTACAGTAGGTCTGTGTAACATAAATGTGTATATGCTTTAATCTTGGTTACAATATGTGATCTTTTTATCAGCTGCACTTCCCTTAAGATATTGCGGATCAACTCCTATCATGGTAAGCTGCATATTTTTGATACACATGACACATGAAACGGGAAGGCAACGGGAAGATGATGATTTAATTAAAATTTCTCTTATTTCCATTTGGCTTAAGGTGGTACAACAATCCTATAAAATATTTAGATCCGGCCCTTTTTTCATACATTTATGTACACAAACGTTCAGACTAAGCATTATCAAACCTTATCAGAATTAATGTAGAGTGGGTTTACATTATATCATTCTATGCCGGCACTAATGCATCTGTTGTTGAATAGCAGCAATTTTCTGAAGTCACTGAGGCTCGAATTCAGCAACTGCCGCGACACAACAGTGACACTTTACTCAGTTAACTTAGAACAATGGCGAATTACTTTGTGGTGTTGTAGAAGACCGCCGGCCAGAGTGGCCGAGCGGTCGCAGGTTCAAATCCTGCCTCGGGCATGGATGTGTGTGATGTCCTTCGGTTAGTTAGGTTTAAGTAGTTCTAAGTTCTAGGGGACTGACAACCTCAGCAGTTAAGTCCCATAGTGCTCAGACCCATTTGAACCATTTGTAGAAGACCTGTCAGGCAGTCTGCTCTTCTTTATGTACTGAATAAACTTTCGTCATACATACGAACTACCGATCACTACTCCACGTGCTTAATATCCATACGGGGAAACAGCACAATGAATGAAATATAATGACGGTAAACTACCAAAATCTTCCTAAGATTTTTGAACGACAGTTGAGTTCGAAATAATTAAACTAGGTTACATAACTAAGTTGTGGAAGTGATTAACGCCTTATCCTGACAGGTTAACCTACATTAATAATAGTCACTCATAGTTCCTGTAAGTTTGAATTATGTCCGAGGTTCCGGAAGATTCTTAGAGTCGCAATACTGCAATACTGCCGTTCCCTGGAATCTTGGTTTATAAGTGAGATATGTCATTAGATTTCTACAGAAGATCATAGTGAGACGTCAGGTCACACCGCGTCACACGGTCAGATGACTTTGACATATTGCTGCGACTGCTGAGAAAGTGAGCGACCCAGAAAATTTGGGTGAACACCACTGACTTTGCTGTCCCAGTGCTACAAAGTTTACACTTGTAGACAGTTAGATCTAAGGCGGCAACGGCTGAAAGCGAATAGTTACAATTCGTCATATTCTATCTTTTCTCGGGATTTCATTCGGGACAGCAAAACAACTTCTTCCGATACTTCATCTGTAGACTTTACATTCATGTTCAAGGCAAGTCGGTTATACAGTGGTGTACTCTGTAGTAAAATGTGCACGCGTCACAGCAGACAATACACGGAGCGAGGTGGCCCAGTGGTTAGCACACTGGTCTCGCTTTCGGGATGACAACGGTTCAAACACGCGTCCGGCCATCCTGATTTAGGTTTTCCCATTATTTTCCTATTTTTCTTTACGCAAATGTCAGGATGGTTCCTTTGAAAGGGCACGGCCTACTTCCTTCCTTATCACACCCTAATCCCGTAGGACAGATGACCTCGCTGTTTGGTCCCCTCCCCCAAACCAACCAACAGAGAATACAATAGGCACATCAGCGCCAGCCATAGATAAAATTAATTTGCCATAGATAGAAATATTGCAAGCGCTGAGTGAAAACAAAGGTAGAGCAGCTGTAAATTCACAGTACTTATAAAATAGGTAATCATTGAAATATGTGGCAGGTGGCAGAATACTAGGCCGCTGGTGGAACAAAGTCAAAACACAGACATGAAGTGAGAGGGTTCCATGAAGTCCCGAGATGGAATCTCTCGTTCTGGTTGAGGACTTTGTCTTCCAGTTGCATACTCGCAAGTTTCTTGACCACTGACTGTCAATCGGGCGTGACAATGGCCAAAATCGTAATTTTCGTGAAATCCATAGAATGTCTAGTGGAAATACGGTTTTTGGTTACCACAGATTTTTTACGCTGCAGAAGGCGGGTACAGTGGAAGATTTGAAATATAATGTGCTTCAGTAGCTCATTACGTTTTTCATTTGAATAAGTGCAGCATCAAAAGCTTTCAGAGACACGTTCACCACCAGTGTCTAATTTTCTATTGAGAAGATTTTGGCACTACCATCTGATGCGCTTCAAACTTTCCAGATTCATATTGTTATTTATAGTTCGCTTCTGAAGTATTGTAGGGTTATTGTTTATGTTATGAAAACTTAGAATTACTCATTCGTTCATGTCCGTAGCTACTTCGGAGTAGATGAGTCGTATCGTAAGTAGTTTAGATTCTCACTGTTCGGACGGCATAAAACTACAGAGTATTCAGAGGGAAGCAGTCCCTACATTCTGTAGCTCGAGTACGGAAGAATTTATTTGGAGGCAGCCCTAAGGATGAAACAAACAGTCTTATGATGTCACTGTTATGCGTTCATTTCAGTCGTTGTACACTGTAATATCCTCGTTCTACTATGTCTGGTAATAAACTGTGATTAGTAAATCTGACGAATTTCTTTTGAGGGATAATTGAAGCGAAGTTAGTACTTCAGCATAAACTGTCTGCTTTCGTCTCAAGAAAGCAATAACAGCGAGAAAATAAAGGGTTGAGGTGGTATACACTGCTGCTGGTAGTCCCGTACAACCACGTCGAAAGCTGCACTGTCCCAGCCCTACAGACATCACAGCCCAGAGGCTTTATTGACTCTTCGTTCTGTAAGAACTACGGGATAAAACTCGAGAGCGGGACGTAAACACGCCTGTCAGAGATGAACGGTGATTACGCCCCGGTAAGGCGCACAGGCACGGCCTTTAAAAGCGAGACAGATCGCCGTATCGGGTGCTAACGATCAGACTCCGGCAGCCCGACGTACGCGCAGCAGTTTGATGGCCGGCACTATAAAGAGCAAGTGTGAATGGCCCACAGCCTTCTTAGCTGGCACCTTAACTGCCCTGTCAAACGCGCCTTAACGTTTTAATTGAATCCTTCCCCAGACGGCGCTGCAAATCATTTACAGAGAGCTCTCGGTAGGCATAGGAGGTGCGCGACCTTCCAAGGCGCGCTTACCAGAAAACACCGCTGCCCCGGCACGAAGCCGCTCTTGACAGCGAGCACGTAGCACTAGCATTATTCACGACGCCCGCGTGACACATCGATACGAGCGGAAAAGCAGCTGTTGGAAGGACGGACAAAGGAAATGATGAATGAATATCCCAGCTGCGACGTACGCGAGACCGGTGGTCTCCACTAACTCAACTGACAACAAAAACTCTCTGCTTTCTTAGCTACTACCGAGAAAAGTGTCAATATGTTTAGGGCATTCAGGAGGATAGTGATTCAGATCCCTTCCGACCACCCAGATTTACGTTAGCCATGGTCGTTATAAATCGTTCAGAGCAAATACCAGATGGTTCCTGTAAGAAGGACACCGCTGATTTACTTCGCCACTCTCAGTTCGTGCTTCCTCGTAAATCTGTCCCGTTCCTGAGATACTGACCGCGAGCACTCGAATTCTTACTTCTTGTCAAGAACGTAATTTTTTAGCCCAGTGATGTTTGTATTGACGCTTAATCGTCTCCAGAAATAATTAACCACAGGTCAGGTACCTTTCTATATCATTGGAAGGAGGGGAGCAAAAATAAAAAATTGACATTAAAAATACTGATTAAGTTAATCTGTTATGGATATAGTACAACACCATGATTACTCATTGAATGTAAATACAAATAACTGCAACCAGTCACTTGTCAAATATTTGTTTATATCCATTACGTAGTTTTCTAGCTTTTTCAATCTCATTCTCAGATGAGGCACGCAGAAGTTAAATATTCAAGATTGTAACGTGACACTGGATGCAAGAGGTTGTGTTTCTAAGACAATAAGATTAATAACGAATACTTCCTATCTCCTCGCCACATAGAACCATCACTCAGCACCCATCTTCATGTTACAAACATGAATATTTAACTTCCACATGTCTCATCTGAAGATGGGGCTACAAAATCACGAAAAATAATCAATGTAAATGAAATATTTCAGTGATAAGTTACAGTTATCTGTACTTATACTGAAAAAGAATTATTATTATTCTGATTCTTAGTCTTACTTTTTACAGTTTTATAATTAAGTACACTCATGTTCAGCAGAAACAGAACACCTTGAACGACTAGATATAGGCCATTCGTAATAACAGGATATGTAAATTAGTATGTTCTGCAGATATGATTGGCAATTGAACCACGTCGGCCAGCAGGTTCAAGGTCAACATTGATATCAATGCACACCATCACCTACTGCTGCCTGAGCCTCTCGTTTTCACTCTAATCCGAAGGTAACAGACCAGCGTGACTTGAGCAGGCGTGTAGGATTCCTCGCAGATGCATGCCCAAACCGTACCGGCAAATCAGTGAGTTTGAAAAAGAGGGCATTATTGTCATGAGAGAATGTGATGCATCCATCCGGGACATTGCTGCTCGTGTGAGACGATGAGCTATGGCAGTGCAACGGGTGTGTGCAGAATGATTCACGGAAGGCCGTAGCACACGACGAGATGGGTCTGGTCGCACCACCCAGACCACCCTCGAGAAAATCGAGACCACATTCGAATGGCATTTCTGGACAGATCTGGGTCGTCCTCGGCTCTGGTATGAGGTTCCATTTGGATGCGTGCACTGCTTTGATAGGGAAGGATGTCCGCCCCGATAGCTGAATGGTCAGTGTGACGGACTGCCGTCCTAAGGGGCTCGGGTTCAATTCCCGGCTGAGTCAGGGATTTTCTCCGCTCAGGGACTGGGTGTTGTGTTGTCTTCATCATCATTTCATCCCAAGGCGGCCGAACCTGCCCATCAGAGGCCTTCCGGCCAATGACGCCCAGCGCTCATTTCCATTTCCATAGGGAAGGATGTAATAACGGCGGTGTCCCCTGCCCTGAAGCAAGCTGGGCCACAACCTTTGTAGCTGGTCCTTGATATCCTGTTTATTGGCACTGGGACGGAGTTGACGTCGGCGCTGGTCTCACACGCCTTCTATGAGCGACATATCAGCGGATCTTGTTCAAAGAACACGAGTCCTTTCAAGACAGCTGCAAATACTCACTGGCAAAATAAGGGAAACAACTGAAATCCCAAAACACCCTGAAAACCTTAGCCGAGAGGATGGCCGTGGCACCCATGTCGATGGCTGCCGGTGACTCCGTAGCGAAGGGCCGCCTGTGATTGGAGGGCATCGGCCTCACCGGTCACTGCCAGTGACCGGCAAAGCTAACAGTGCACGCACAACTGGCGCCGTTTCTCCACAGCTGACATCGAGAAACCACGGCCTCCACAATCCTTTCGCGGAGTCTTGATGGCAAAATCAACTGTGTGATGAAGACAGTCGTCACAGCTTTAATGCTGGACAGAATGATCGCTGGCCACTAGTAGTACACCACGTCTTACGCAAGGTCTACTGTTAGCTATTATGCACACGATGGAATAGGACAGCGGCGAAGTCTCATTTGGGTTCACCTTTCTTCGGCCGCAACATAGCACTGTTCATGGAGGCTGCCATGCACGCTTTGCTGGTAAGAGCTAAAGCCGTTTGTAACGAGGGTACCAACATTTACACTTGAATGTAAATAAATGGAGAACGAACTTCTTACGATAGGCCTCAATTTAACTTTAGTGGCAATACATTAACGTTGTATTTATCTGTCGAGAGACTCGAGTCCAGTATCACTGATCAGACGCACATCAAACACACTGAGGCAGTGTGTGTGCAACGTTTGGTGGTGTAGGCCAACACGTGAGTGGACATGAATGGCTGTATGCCACTCTGTCTGAACTGTGATTGCGCAGACGTATAGGATCGACGTTCAGAACTCTTGTACACTCTCCATGCTTGTACTGTAAGTGGTGATTTGATCCCTAAGGACGATGAATATCAACTGTATAAGACGCGTCTTTGATGCAAATATGACCAACTCACTGTCCCTGTCCAGCGCAGTTCCCGCCAAGAATCCCATGCAAAATGTGTGAGATGCCCTTGAAGGAACAGTCTCTTCTTACACAGATCGTATATAGTTCCTTAACATGTGGTATTGAAGCGACGAGGGAGCTGCTTACAAGAAAAAGAAACTGTCATTTGCAACTACGCTGATAGGCACCATCGTTAACAAGACTCATTCTCCACTTTACTGACGTTAATTGGTGGGTGTGTTCTAAATTATCAGTAACTACGAGGGTAATCGAAAAAGTAAGGTCTCCTATTTTTATATAAGTACAGAACTCTGTTTGTGTGGCAGTTGCTCACACTGGTATGAAGAGTGCTTCATGCGCTGTGTGTAAACATGCGCACACCGCGCTGAGGCGCTCAGTCTTGGCTTGGCAGCCGTTGAAAATGAAGCGAATTGCGCGCAGTTATTCGGTTTTTGAACGCAAAGGGCACTGCGCCGATTGAAATCCATAACCAATTGACGGAATTGTATGGTGCGTGGATGTCAAAAACGTTGGTAAGAGGTGTAGAGAGTTTGCAGCTGGTCGGACCGAAATTCACGACGAACAAAGGAGCGGGACACCGTGAATATCTGAGGAGACAGTGCTGAAGGTTGAGCAAAGCATGCGTGAAGATCGGCGGATCACCCTGGTTGGTCTCTGACAGATACTGTGAGACTCTGAAATAACTCGAGAGGAATGTTGAACAAGGGCGTACACATTTTCCATGACAACGCTTGCCCACACATAGCTCGGCAAACCGTTGCTCTCCGGCATCAGTTTCAGTGGAACATAGTCACCCATCCAAGCTATAGTCCTCACTTGGCGCCCAATCACTATCACTTGTTCCCTGAGTTACAGGAACATTTGACCGGAAAGCGATTCAGCCCGACGACGAGGTGAAAGAAGAGTTTCATAGCTTTCTGGACAGCAGGGCGGCGAGGTAGTATGAAATGGGCATACAAAAACTGCCACAGCGTCAACATAAATGCATCGACAGAAATGGTAATTATGTCGAAAAATAGCTAAATGTTCAAGCTGTAAACTGATAAATAGCTAAATGTTCAAGCTGTAAAGTGACGTAAACCATTGTAGAAATAAACAGGTCTGTGTACTTATAAAAATATAGGAGATTTGGGATTACCCTCGTATGTTTCAGAATAAAGACACAATTCCATTTCAAACGTCGTTCCAATACCGTACTTATGACGAGAAAATGACGATATTTTCCATAGAATCGGCGAGAAAGAAGTAGAAGTAAAACACTGAAAGTAGAAGGGACACGGTTTTAGGACATATGTTAAGACACCAGAGAGTAACTTGTATGATGCTTGAGTGTGTTGTGGAGGGTAAAAACAGTGACGTGAGAAAAAGACATCAGGAAAACATTAACTAGAACAAGGTACAGAATTAAAGAAGACTTGTTATGACAGAACACTTGTTATGGCATCACAGAATGTCCTCTACGGCAATACGGGGAGCCATACGCAGCAAATACTATGAGCGAAGAAGGAAAGTGGAATAAACCCGACAAATAACTCAGGTGCAACTGGCTACTCTGAGATGCCGAGGCTGCACAGGAGAGGATTTCGTGTCGGGCAGTAACAACCCAGCCAGAAGATTGATGATTCAATAATAAAAATAAAAAATTCAAAATTAGTAAAGAAACCCTTGTAATTTTATGATATTCGGACAGTAATCACTATTTCTATATTCTTTGTTTCTTCTTTAGAAACCAGTCTGTTAACAACCATAATTCCTAGACGCCCTCCTAACGGGTTGTATCCCCTGCTTCACTAGACCCGGAAACTCAACTAGTATGCAAACATTCGCTCAACTGCAACAAGTATAATTCCTAGACGCCCTCCTAAAATACGAGGGTTAGAACTTTAATAGTGCCAGCAATATATTTACAGCTCGTACAATATAGATACGTGTTTCAAAGTTTTACTGACCTTCAAAGTAGTCACCAACATTGTGTATAATCCGCTGCCTGCGATGTGGAAGTCGTAGGATACTCTTAGCAGTGCTAGTTGTGTTGACCGTTCGAGCGGTGTGTTCTATTGCCCGACGAATTTGTAGCAGTTCTGAAGCGAATGCCGTGAAGTGTTTCCTTCAGTTTAGAAATCGATTTGAACTCACGAGGGCTTAAGTCAAGGGAGTGCAGTAGGTGGTATAGCACTTAGCAGCTCCATCAGTCAAACAAATCAGTAACAGCTTGCACTGTAAGTGCATTGTCCAGCAAAACAATGGTCAGGCCCTGCAGAAAGTGTCATCAGTTCTGTCTCATTGCTGTTCGTTTTTGAAACACAACCTACGACCAGCTCAGAGACAGATATTTTTTACGAGCTTTAAATAAATAGTTGCCACTATTGAAGTTCCAACCCTCGTATATGGTGCCAAATTCTGTCCTATTGGTACAATAGATAGTCAAATGGTTCAAATGGCTCTGAGCACTATGGGACTTAACATCTATGGTCATCAGTCCGCGAGATCTTAGAACTACTTAAACCTAACTAACCTAAGGACAGCACACAACACCCAGTCATCATGAGGCAGAGGAAATCCCTGACCCTGGCGGGAATCGAACCCTGGAACCCGGGCGTGGGAAGCGAGAACGCTACCACACGACCACGAGCAATAGATAGTCAAAATCCCCCGCTGGCTTGAGGGCCCTGACTATAATAGTCGTAGAAGAAACTTTCGCCGTGTGTGGGCGGGCATTATCTCACTGAAATGTAAGCCCAGAATGGTTTACCATGAAGGGTAACAAAATGGGGAGTAGAATTCCATCATCGTACTGCTGTACTGTAAGGATGCCGCGGTTGACAAACAAAGAGGTTCTGTTCATCTATGAAATGAAGTGGCACTCCAGATCATCACTGCTGATTGTCACGCATTATGGCGGGCGACACTCAGTTTGATATCCAGCCGCTGTCCGGGGTGTCTCTATATACGTATTTACTGGTGATCGGGGCTTAGTTCGAAGTGGGAATCGTCACTGAAGACAACTGTACTCCAGTTAATGAGATTCCAGTCCGAAGCAATGTCGGGAGACTCCCCACACAGCGGTGGAATACCAACTGTGACCCACCATACAGCCAGGCAGCCCTTTGGCACCATTACGCACAGCGGTTCGTAGGCGTTATTCTATGCCCCGTTCTGTTGCTCACTGCTATTCTAAGTGGCGATGTCGTTGAGCCAACATGAGAACACGTAGGTTTACTCTGATGCAGGCCCAATGATCAACAAAGTGCGTTTAAACGGTGTCCCTAAACGCTTCTGTCTGGAGCAGCATTGTATTCTGTTGTCAGATCTGCCACAGACCGGGCACATCACTGACTTCCGTGTTCAGTGATATGATGTGGATGTCCAGTATCATGTCGCCCACTCTTGGTTTCACCATCCATCACTCATTTTTATAGCGTTCACGTCAGTAGCACACAAACAGACGACCAGCTTACTATTTAGGAAATGTTTGTACACGATTCCTCTCTCATAGTCGCTTTGTAGCAGATTTTCAAAATTTGCGGCCATTATCGTCGCTAGAATGATTCATCTTTTCTCTCAACTCCGCTTGCACTCTTTTCTTACTGCGTCTTATGCCTGCAGTGATACCAAGTGACATTCGGTATCACGGTGGATAGTGGTCATAATGTTTTGGTTGATAAGTGTGTTTTATGTACTACTGTTCCATGACAATGAACAAGCTCCCAAATCAATAATAAGCGTTCCAAGTGCTATGCCATTATTGCTACATCACAGAGGTCATGTTGTCAATCGAAAAACGAATTAAAGTTCTTAATATCAATAGAAAAGTATTTCGACATTGTAGAACCTGTTTAGTGTTGTATAACACTGGGTGGCAAAAGTCACGGGACACCTCCTAATGTCATGTCGGACCTCCTTTTCCCAGGCTCAGTGCAGCGACACAACTTGGAATGGACTTAAAAAGTCGTTGTGAACATCCTGTGGCGATATTTAGTCATGTAGCCTCTATAACCGCCCATAATTGAGAAAGTGTTGCTGGTGCAGGGTGTTGTGCACCATCTGACCTCCCAATTATGTCCCATAAATGTTCGATGTGATTCATGCTGGGTAATCTGCGTGACCAAATCAGTTGCTCGAATTGTGTTGAATGTTCATCAAACCAGTGGCCAACAATTGTGGCTCACAGACATGACATCGTTGTTTGGGAACATGAAGTCCACGACCGGGTGTAAATGCTCTCCAAGTGGTCAAAAATTACCATTTCCAATCAATGATCGGCTCAGTTGGACCAGAGGACCCCGTCCTTTCCATGTAAACACGGCCCACACCATTCTGGAGCCACCACCAGCTTGCACAGTGCCTTGTTGACAACTTGAGTCCATGGCTTCGTAGTGTCTACGCCAAACTTGAACCCTATTATCAACTCTTACGAACTGAAATCAAGACTCATATGACAAGGCCACGATTTTCCACTCGTCTAGGGTCCAACTGAGGTGGGCAGGAGTCGAGGAGAAGCGCTGCAGATGTGTCATGCTGTTGGCAAAGACAATTGCATCAGTCGTCTGCTGCATAGCCCGCTGACCGCGAATTTCCCCACACTGTCGTAACGAATACATTCGTCGTACATTCAACATTGATTCGTGCAGTTATTTCGCACAGTATTGCTTGTCTGTTAGCTCTGATAACTCTGTGCAAATGCTGCTGCTCTCAGTCGTTAAGTGAAGGCCGTCAGCCACTACTTTGTCCGAGGGAGAGGAAATGCTGAAATTTGGTCTTCTCAGTCCACTCTATTGTGTATTTCGGAATATTGAATTCCCTGACGATTTCGGCAATTTTATTTGCCATGTGTCTAGCTCCAACTACCATTCTGCTTTCGAAGTCTGTTAATTCCCATTCAGCCATAACCATATATGAAACTTTTCACATGAATCATCTGAACAGAAATGACAGCTCCGCAACTTCACTGCCCTTTCATACCTTGTGTAAGCAATACTGTCGCCATCTATATGTGTGCACATTGTTATCTCATGACATTTGTCACCTCAGTGTAGAGCCAAGTGTATGTATGTTTGTATGTCTGTCTGGGATGTCTCCCCAAACTTGTGGATTAGTTTTAACCATATTTCACATAAAAACAGCAGATCTCACTAATATCGGTGCTGTGGGATTTATAACGTCCTAGCTCCAACAGGAGTCGAGATATGTACAAAAAGAAGTTTCCTCCAGCTGCTTGAGTATAGGCTGTTTTGCATAAAAGGCCTGTTATTGGAACAATACTGTCCTGCCAAATCAACCTGCTTTGCAAGGCAGCATACGTATCCCGTCCCCGGCATATAGTTAACCCTTCATAATAGGTGTGTTGTGTTGGAGTAGTATGAGCCTACTTTATCGTCTTGCTTTGCATACTGGCATGTATCTCCGTGACAAATAAACAAATTTCAAGTCCCCGATGCAGCCAGCCCTACATAGCAGGTTTGTTATGGGAGTAATACCAGCCTGTTATATTGAACAGTATTGTAGGAGCTATATGTATGGACGAGCATGTCTGATGACGGACTGAAATATCTGCAGGCGGGACGAACAGAGCGAGAGGTGCCGGAAATGGATTGAGACAGAAAGGAGGCGGCGATGCACGAGGCAGCTGAAAGGTGTAGAGGGTTAGTGGTCAGATGGGGAATGGCCGGCCGCATTGGCCGTGCGGTTCTAGGCACTACAGTCTGGAACCGCGAGACCACTACGGTTGCAGCTTCGAATCCTGCCTCGGGCATAGATATGTGTGATGTTCTTAGTTAGGTTTAAGTAGTTCTAAGTTCTAGGGGACTGATGACCTCAGAAGTTAAGTCCCATAGTGCTCAGAGCCATTTGAACCATTTGAGATGGGAATGAACAGAGGGAGGTGGAGATGAGAAGAGGGAGTTTGAGGAGGATGTTGTCAAAGGGAAGACGAGAAAGAAATAGTCGGAATGAGGAGGTTGACCAACAGGGTGGAAGCAGGAGACGTAGAAGTAGAGAGAATGGCTAGAAGAAAATACGGATACAGGTGGGGCGATGAGGTGGACAGGCAGAGGTAGGAAAAGGTCGACACAGCGAAAGGGGGGAGAGATGTTGAAAGGATATTTGGTGAAACCTTGGGGAAAAGGCTAGCTGGTCAGTAATAATAAAGCTCCAGCCCAGGGATTTATGAATGTCCAACAACAGAGGATAAATTGCCAGAAGTGAAATCTATCCATAAAAATATATTCACAAGAGAGCTCATATGAAAACAATATGGTATCGCCAACTCCATGGCTCCCTTGTGAGAAAGGTCAGCCATTGCCTTCTCAAGATCTACATATAGCTCAGCAGACTTGGCTTGCATCCTCTATTTACACACAGTTCATTTCATTGCCATGAAAGCTGTTTCGACGGCTGAGACAGAGAAGCACAGCTGACAGTCGCGCCTGGCTGGTATGTTATACAGCAGAGCTTTCAGGACGTCGGCTTGTTTCCTCGCCTTGCAACAACGCGGGCCAACCGACACGGCGACGCGGCTGTAAAGCTAATTGCCCGCGTCGAGCGAACACCGCTTTTTGCGAGACGTGGCGCCTCGTGGCACTCTTGTCTCACTTCCCACGGCAGTCGTCGAATCGCTGTAACGACTTTGCTTGAGGAAGTAGTTGCCAGCTCGGTCCATTTGGGCTAAGTGCCGACACAATTGCCTCCCATTACGCCCTTGCGTTGTCGAATACATGCGACCGTATTTTATTAGTCTCCGCCTCTCTTAAGAATTGAATGTATTCATGGTGTGCTTGTAAAACAATTACAGGGTCATTTCAGAGGAACAGTGTTTTCTGTTGTTTCTTTTACTTTTTCTGTGAACTTTTTTCCACAGGGAAGGTGTGAATAATGACCATAAATGTTGAGTAATGTCAGTTAGGTCCTAAGATGACACTGAAAAAATGTTTTCTTCTGTAACAACTATATTCTCGGCCATGTAACAGCTACACATTAAAGGCAGTATGCATGAACAGTAAAATTCGCAAGAAGAGTCGAATTTACATGGAGTGCACTACTAGCATGTGTATGCAAATAATTCAGCAAAACCATACAAAGAAGGGAGGAGCAGCGCCGTATACATTTGCTATAGAATCAGGTGACGAAAGACATGGGACAGCGATATGCATACATACAGATGGCAGTAGTGTCACGCAGACAGATTCAAAAGGACAGTGCATTGGCGCAGCAGTCATTTGTACTCAGGTGATACATGTGATTATTGCCGCATGACGGGAACTAACAAATTTTGATTGCGGAATATTAGTTGGAGGTAGGCGCATGGGACATTCCATTTCGGAAATCGTTAGGGAATTTCATATTCTGGGCTTCACAGTTTCAAAAGTGTGCCAAGACTATCGAATTTCAGGCAATAGCTCGTACCACTTAATGACAGACAGCACTGGCGTTTGCGTTGGGGTTGTCACTGCTAACAGACAAGCAACACTGTGAAATGACCGCACAATCAGTGCAGGACGTATGACGAACGCATCCGTTAGGACAGAGCGACGAAATTTGGCGTTAATGGATTATAGCAGCAGACTACTGACGCGATTGTCTATGTTAACAGCACCACGTCGCCTACAGCACTGCTCCTGGGCTCGTGACCATATCGTTTGGACCCTAGACTACTGGAAAATCTTGGCAAATGGGTCTCGATTTCAGGTGGTAAGAGTTGATAATAGGGTTCAATTGTGGCGCAGATCCTAAGAAGCCATGGACCCAAGTCGTCAACAAGGCACTGTGCAACCTGGTGGTCGCTCCAGAATGGCATGGGCTGTGTTTACACGGAATGGACTGTGTCCTCTGGTCCAACAAAGTCGACCATTTGCAGCCATGCATGCAATTCATGTTTCCAAAGTAGTAGGGAATTTTTACAGATGGCAATTAGCCATGTCATCGGCCGACAGTTGATCGCATTTGGTTTGAAGAACATTGTGGACAACTGGAGCGACCGATTTGGCCACCCAGATGGCCCGACATGATTCCCATCGAACATTTATGGGACTTAATCGAGTTGTCTGTACATGCACAGAATCCTGTACCGGCAACACTTTCGCAATTATAGACCGCTTAAGAGGCAGGAGAGCTCAATATTTCTGCAAGGGACTTCCAGCGACTTGGTGAGTCCATTCTAAGTTGGGTAGCTGCATTACGCCAGGTAAAAGGAAGTCTGACATGATTTTAGGAGCTATCGCATGAATTTTGTCACCTCAGTGTGTAAGGAAAGATTAGACAATACATTTATTATTCAGAAGGTATGTCTGAATGATGATTCCTTGTGAGAAGGTCGTGTTATCCCTCGAGTGAAGAGCTGAGCAGCCTAACAGCACGCGTTGGAATCCGTCAGCGACAGGACAGTGCCTAGCAAGAGAGAGTTTATCGTTTCGCGATATTGCTTCTCGCATTGTTCGGGATACCACGACAGTCATGAGAATATAGAATCGATGGATTCAGGAGAGTTCTCAGCGCCAGGCGAGATCTCAAAAGCACCACGCAACTTCGGTCCAGACGACAGGCAGATGGTTCGCTTTGTCATGCCGGGCTTTACAGTCACGTCACGTGTTTATGAGTCAGAAGAACGTGTTATTTGCAGTAACACAATTATGGAAAGGGGTAGTTTGATTATATCTTTTTAATTTTAGTTCTGCATAATTTACTAACCATCACCGGGTTTTGGCATATGTAACAGTTGAGCGCACAACAGATGTGTTTGTTCCAATAATACTAGTATCAAAACGGTTAAACCTGTCTCCACCACCACCTGCAGGTAACGGACCAGGAATTTTTCCCCTTCCATGGCGGACGTACTCTCGAAATAGAACTACACTTCGTCGTTGCTCCAGTGTCCACAGGGACCCACGCGAACGGGGTGGCACTTCGTCTGAATCATTCAGATTCAAGTGGCTCAAATGGCTCTAAGCACTATCGGACTTAACATCTGAGGTCATTAGTCCCCTAGACTTAGAACTTCTTAAACCTAACTAACCTAAGGACATCACACTGGACTTAGAACTACTTAAACCTAACTAACCTAAGGACATCACACACATCCATGCCCGAGGCAGGATTCGAACCTGCGACCATGGGCAGCCTCGTGGTTCTGGACTGAAGCGCCTAGAACCGCTCGGTCACACATCCAGCTTCAGTGTCTGCACAGTAGGCAACATGATGATACTATAACCTGCAGTAGTTGCCGACAGAAACTCGCCAGATCCACCCACTGTCGAACTAAGGTAGCTAGAGGTTCGGCAGGTGTTACCCAACTACATCTGAGTTAACCACTTGGTTCTTTGCCTAAGACCAATTCCCAGACTGTCTAGATTTAAAGCTGATGTAATACATATCGTGTCGTTACAACTCTCTCCACAACGTTTGACGAGTAACCTCAACCACACACCTCGTCCGTTACTCCGAGTACCATGGCTAAGGTAGTTTAAGACAATTTTATGGGTGATCACCGTGCAATCTGCCAAGTGGATGCTGCGCATCTCTCAAAGAGAACTCGAATACTATATATTTCCACGGTAATCGTATTCCTCAGTCAAGTTCCCCGGCAGTTACGCTGTGTTTCTGTTGAAACGATAAGGTACTCGTGTAGGCAAGAGTCCTCTCACCACACTCACGAGCCAGTGTCGAGGACCTTTTTGGGACTCTGTACTACACCTCTCAGAACATAATGTAGGACACCCGTTCCCAAGCTTCTGGGATTGGGTAAATCTCAATAGTTTTATGTGCAAATAACTTATGTCTGCCAAGAGACTTCGACGTGACATCATAGGGCTTCGGCTACTTGCAAACCTCACGCTACTGTCTGGTCCAACACCACCAATGGCTTTCCTAGTGTTCACCACTCGTTATATAATGAGAAGTTACGATATTACACGTCAGTCGTATTAATGTTACCACCACCTATCTCCAACGTCAACCTGTCAGAAACGGCAAGTAGCAGCACTAGCAGAGAAGCGCATATAAAGCGTGTTAAGAGGACGCGGGAAACATTGCAGTTGTTTTTGTAACGCGAAAATGGAATGACTTTCCTGACGTCCAGAAGGGCATGGTCGTTGGCTATCGGGCTCAGGGTCGAAGAATTTCCTAAACGGCTGAGTTTGTAAGCTGCTTGCATGCCACTGTGGTTAAAGTATACCATGCATGGAAAAATGGCGCCAAGGCAACTACGGTGCACCATGGGCCATAGATTATAGGGTGGACTTCGGCTGCAGAGATGTGTACAGACGAATAGATGTGCAAATCTTGAGCAACTGGCCTGCAAACAGTGTCTTCTCAACGATCGTTCAGCGAACGTTGCTACGAATGGGCCTCCGCAGTGGCTGCACGGTTCACGCATTCGTGGTGGCTGCTGTTCATCGGCGACGAAGGCTGAAATTTGCTCTCCAGCACCGAAAGTGGGCGTCTACTGAGAGGTGACAGGTGGCCTCTTCATATGAATTACGTTTGACGCGCCACTGGGTGTGGAACGTCCGAAAGCAAGCATCCTGCTACAATCAGTGGGAGGTCACAGCCTGGAAAATGGAACGTTCTGGTCTGGGGAGTGTTTTCGTGGTATTCTGTGGGTGATATCATCATTCTGGAGGGCACAGTGAATCAACACGTGTTTCCCCTATACTTGGGGACCATGTAGAGCCCTGCATGGAATTTATTTCTTCTCAGCACGAAAGGCATCTACCAGCAGGACAGTGCAACTTGTCATAAGATCACAGTATACGTACGTGGTTAGAAGAGGACTGCGATGAGTTTACTGTGCGACACAATACTCCCCAGATTAAAATCCAATACGGAATCTGTGGGACCAGCTCGATTAGGCTGTTTGCGCCACGGATCCTCAACAGAGAAGCCTAGTGCAGCTTCATCCCTGGCAGCACCTTCCACAATCTTATTGGCTATCTTCCTGCTAGTCTCGCAAAGGTCTGCGCTACAAAAGGTGGTTATTCAGGTTTTGACCTGTGACTGGACAGTGTATTGGTCTTCAAGATTCACTTCCCATCGTGTGGTGAGTAGCTGCTGAGGACACTTACACAGACCTCTTCTGCACATTTATCTACCGAGTAGGCCCGTTGCTTCATTAACTGGACAAACTTGGTAGTGCGTCATACATGAGGAAAAAATGGCTAATCACCTTGCAGTCTACTATGGTAACTCCGTGACTGTGCTCGTAGTCCATTGGCAGTCAGTTACTAATGATTCTGGGGACTCCTGAGACCATACTCCCAGTTGAATCACCAAAATTCCGTGGGCCTATTGAAGCCATCCGTTAAATACACTCAGCTGTTGACAGGGTGGGGGAAAGGGTTTTCAAGTACTAAGGCCCGCAGGGATACTACAGCAATGTCTGTAGCAGCAGTAGGTTACTGTTGCAGTTTCCGTTGATGCGACAATACAGAGATGCGTGTCGACAGAAGAGTGCTGTTACAGCATAATAATGGATGTATACCATGCTTGGATACTGAACAGAGCGAACGCTGTCGGACTGTACTTGAATAGTAATACAGTACCAGCACTTGGCACGATGGCATGAAATGCTACTGAGTACACCATACGATCAGTTTTGGTAGCACAGTAGTTTATCCGGACACCAGGTGCTACTTTTCCGATGTCCTGGCGTTGCTTTCCAACCTCTGAGGACTCGGCTAATGTTATCTTTCAAGAAGATAACGCAAGGCACCATGTTACCCCGTCTTGTCTGGTGTTACCTCGGTTCAGAGTGTTCAACAGTTACCCTATCCGGCAAGTTCCGTGGGTCCCACTCATTGAAAACAACTGATAGTTGGTTACTGGAGGACCGGCATGCCACCACTCGCTAGCCTCAATGACTGATGAGCTCTAGCATAGAGCTGAAGTAGCATGGAATCGAGTACCACAGTCCTGACATCCAATCTCACTCCGACTACCTGTCCACCCACTGATGCTGCCAGAGGTATGAGAGGCAGTCAAATGAAAACCTAACACCCATCATTACGGGGCTGTGGAAGAGTTTCATTCAAAAGCGATAAAGAAAAGTGGGAGGTGAGATGATCAGTTCTTGTCTTGTAGAACGCGGTTGGCCGCTGACGGATCCTCAACCGAACCGCCTCTTGCACTTCCATGTCCGACAGAAAGAGACGTCTACGTACGTCTTTCTTCAGGTCGCCAAAGATATGAACATCATATGGTAAAAGATTCGATCTGGACTGATGATGTTACAGTATTTCCCAACCAAATAGCTGAAGCGTAGCACTCGTCAAATTGGCGGTATGAGGGTGGGAATTCAATAGCATGACTCCGTCCAAAAGAATTGCTGGCAATTCGACTTGATGACGCGTCGCAGTTCTTGAAAAGTGTCTCCATGGCGCTGTGCGTTGACTGTGGATCCATGCTCGAGGATTTCGACAAGCAGAGGGCTCCTGCAGTCGGAGAAGGAGATCATCGTGGTTTTACGTGGTACCACCATTTCTTGCCAGAGGGCAAACGGGAAAGCCAACGTTGGAAATATCTCACATCTCCTCCGCCAAAGATCTGCAGATCTGCTCATACAAATTCCGTTGAGTTGTACGATAACGCCGGCCCCCAAGCTGCCAACAGGTCGAAGGCTACACTGCAGCGATTTCCGTTGGGAAACACTGCAACATAATCCGTACAGCTCAGATTTTTCACCGTGTCATTTTGACATCCTTGGAAACGTGAAGAAAGACATGCGTGAACGTCGGTCTCAGTCGGACGATGAAGTTCAAGAGTGAGTGTGGCTGTGAATCCGTTAGCGATCGATCGGATTCTACGAAACATGAGTTGATCGTCTCTTCTCCCAGTGGGATAAATGTCTTAACGCATGTGGTGATTACTTTTGAATGGAAACATTCCATTATCCCTTAGTGGCGAGTGTTCGACTTTCTTTTGACGTCCCCTTGTGGAAGCCCTGTATACTAAGTTACGCGCCCCGCGTACCCCCAGATTACAAATTTACTCATGAATGGCACCCAATAAATGTGATACCGTACAATGTGTCCTTGGTAGGATCTGATTCTATCCTACTTACAACTGTAAGTCAAGCAGAAAGTTTGACCATCGATTAATTGAAGTTAATTATGGTTATGTAGGTGAACAGGGAGGCCAATAGCGCAATCGTAACAATGGCAGTAGCCTACATTGCGATACAGTCTGCATTTACAAAGCAACAGGAAACAGACAGTAAGCACTGAAATCGCGTGGAAGATGTGCACTAGTGTTCAACATCAAGTTCACTAGTTATCAAGCATGATGAGAGTAAATCTTACAAAAAATTTAATCAATTAATCCCCTGTAAGATTGAGACGAGCGAAAGCGAGCAACGATATCTGTGGCGAGCACCAAGGGAGCATGATGGCGTATTACCCGACCTGGAGGCGGTAATTTTTCGCTGTGTTGTCAACGGTGGCAGGTGGTTGTCCACGATGTTGTCCGTAATCGACACGGGAGATACGTGTTGACTACTTCAGGACACCGAAAAAATCGAGGGTCTGTGACCCTGTTGGGTCCTATCTGAAGATCACGGGCCCAGGAAGACAACAGCAGACTGTCAATTTAGGCATTATTTCTTATTGCCAACCTGAACCGCTGTTCCCACAAAAAGGTATATCTGACTTACCAGCGAGTTCTGAGGGAACTCTTCAGATCTGTTAGGCTGTCATTACCTGTCTGGTCTTAAACGCCAACTACCTTTCGTGGATGTATTCCTGCCCTAATGGTGACCGTCACCTTGATGACCACCAATGATTACTTTCACCTCAAGGTTAATGCTCTCGTGTCCGAGTTTGCTTAGAAATAAATTGGCCTTGGATGAGATTCAACTTGAGGAAATACAATTTTTTCTTGGCTTCCCCTACTTCACTGGAGTTACAGTTTTCGTTTTCTTTTTATCAGGCAACAGGAAAAAATGCTTTTTACTACCTGTAAAAATACACAAATTCTAGTTTTTCACCAAGGATTCACAAATTTGCATACAAACGAGTTTTTTTATATACACTCCTGGAAATGGAAAAAAGAACACATTGACACCGGTGTGTCAGACCCACCATACTTGCTCCGGACACTGCGAGAGGGCGGTACAAGCAATGATCACACGCACGGCACAGCGGACACACCAGGAACCGCGATGTTGGCCGTCGAATGGCGCTAGCTGCGCAGAATTTGTGCACCGCCGCCGTCAGTGTCAGCCAGTTTGCCGTGGCATAAGGAGCTCCATCGCAGTCTTTAACACAGGTAGCATGCCGCGACAGCGTGGACGTGAACCGTATGTGCAGTTGACGGACTTTGAGCGAGGGCGTATAGTGGGCATGCGGGAGGCCGGGTGGACGTACCGCCGAATTGCTCAACACGTGGGGCGTGAGGTCTCCACAGTACATCGATGTTGTCGCCAGTGGTCGGCGGGAGGTGCACGTGCCCGTCGACCTGGGACCGGACCGCAGCGACGCACGGATGCACGCCAAGACCGTAGGATCCTACGCAGTGCCGTAGGGGACCGCACCGCCACTTCCCAACAAATTAGGGACACTGTTGCTCCTGGGGTTTCGGCGAGGACCATTCGCAACCGTCTCCATGAAGCTGGGCTACGGTCCCGCACACCGTTAGGCCGTCTTCCGCTCACGCCCCAACATCGTGCAGCCCGCTTCCAGTGGTGTCGCGACAGGCGTGAATGGAGGGACGAATGGAGACGTGTCGTCTTCAGCGATGAGTGTCGCTTCTGCCTTGGTGCCAATGATGGTCGTATGCGTGTTTGGCGCCGTGCAGGTGAGCGCCACAATCAGGACTGCATACGACCGAGGCACACAGGGCCAACACCCGGCATCACGGTGTGGGGAGCGATCTCCTACACTGGTCGTACACCTCTGGTGATTGTCGAGGGGACACTGAATAGTGCACGGTACATCCAAACCGTCATCGAACCCATCGTTCTACCATTCCTAGACCGGCAACGGAACTTGCTGTTCCAACAGGACAATGCACGTCCGCATGTATCCCGTGCCACCCAACGTGCTCTAGAAGGTGTTAGTCAACTACGCTGGCCAGCAAGATCTCCGGATCTGTCCCCCATTGAGCATATTTGGGACTGGATGAAGCGTCGTCTCACGCGGTCTGCACGTCCAGCAAGAACGCTGGTCCAACTGAGGCGCCAGGTGGAAATGGCATGACAAGCCGTTCCACAGGACTACATCCAGCATCTCTACGATCGTCTCCATGGGAGAATAGCAGCCTGCATTGCTGCGAAAGGTGGATATACACTGTACTAGTGCCGACATTGTGCATGCTCTGTTGCCTGTGTGTATGTGCCTGTGGTTCTGTCAGTGTGATCTTGTGATGTATCTGACCCCAGGAATGTGACAATAAAGTTTCCCCTTCCTGGGACAATGAATTCACGGTGTTCTTATTTCAATTTCCAGGAGTGTA
Source organism: Schistocerca gregaria (assembly GCF_023897955.1). Taxonomy (NCBI): domain Eukaryota; kingdom Metazoa; phylum Arthropoda; class Insecta; order Orthoptera; family Acrididae; genus Schistocerca; species Schistocerca gregaria. The sequence goes on from NC_064923.1 coordinate 331,932,955, forward strand.
TATACCTTGTTACCAAATGCTGTGGCTTCTGCGGTTTTACATGTTTTGTATTACAGTTCTTTTCGTTTTACAGTTTACCATCCGTAATCACATAGAACTTAATTTTGTAAAGTTGGTAAAAATCTTGCGTAGTTACAATTATAAGAATACTTTACTAAATACTTTAATTTATAAATATGTACAAGTGGTAGAAAGCGTTTCTCCTGTATTTCAGTGGAAAGCAAGTAAAAACCCACTGACAATGGTGTAACTTCAAGAAACACGTCTTAGTAAAGGAAGGAAAAAACAATTGTTTTGCTCAAAGCAGATCCTATGAAACCAAATTTAGCGATAAATACAGACAGAAAGAAGTGACATTATTATAGTTGAACAGGCCCAATTTGCTGCTTTACGGAAGAAATAATATTGTCACGTAGAAGAAGGTGTAATTGAATGAATGACTAACACTAACTTCACGTAACGACGGTTTATTCAGCGCTTGCAGATACAAGAGCGTTTAGTATATATACTGTTACAGAGAATGTACTCGAATCGAATATAGAAATTAAAATGGTACATTCGAGGTGAGTTTTGAACTCACGACACCCCCCCCCCCCCCCCCCTCCTCCCGCCCATTCAACAGTTTAGTACCATAACTACTACACCATAGTGATACTCAGGTTCTTCTGTGACAACATTAAGAAATTTTCATCTCATTCTCCTCTCGGGGACTCACAGAAAATCGGAAGGCAGGTCTTTTACAGTTTAAACCGCTAGTAAAATGTAGTATCACAAACCGACTGTGTTTAAGGGCTAACCATAAATTTTCCGTTCGAAAGCCTGACAGTCCACAATCTTCATGCTAATCAGGCAAAATGGCGATGAGCATTGGGGCAGTCATCCCACCGTAGCACCAGGTTGAAGATAGCTGTTTGGTGAAACACCCTGGCCTGAGGCTTGGAGTAGTCCATGAGTGCCTGTTGCACATCCTCGTCCGACAGGAAATGTCGGTCTTTGAAGGACTTCTTTAAGGGACCGAAGGCGCGATAATCGCGTGGGGAGAGATCAGGACTGTAGGAGGAGTGCTGGTGCGTCTCCCCCTTGAGTCGGTATGGCATCTGCGTTACGACATTCGCAGTATAGGGACGTGCGTTATCACGAAGCAGCAACACCAGTTGTCGCAGTTTTCACCTGATATTTCGCCTTAATTGCACGCCAAAATTTCTCCAGCTCTGCGCAGTACCGTACCCCGGTTATTGAGACACGAGGTTCCTTGAAACTGGCCTCCCAGGTCGACCGGCGTCTGGTGTCGAATCGCGACCATCACGGAACTTCACGCACCACTCCAAAACGGTTGTTTTCGACAGACATGCCGGCCCATACTATTTCTTCATTCTCCGACGTTTGTCCTTCAGTGTTTATTCCTTGGCAGCCAAGAAAAGTATGGTGTCACCGCCAGACACCACACTTGCTGGGCGGTAGCCTTTAAATCGGCCGCGGTCCGTTAGTATATGCCGGACACGCGTGTCGCCGCTATCAGTGATTGCAGACCGAGCGCCGCCACACGGCAGGTCTAGAGAGACTTCCTAGCACTCGCCCCAGTTGTACAGCCGACTTTGCTAGCAATGGTTCACTGTCTACATACTCTCTCATTTGCTGAGACGACAGTTTAGCACAGCCTTCAGCTACGTCATTTGCTACGACCTAGCAAAGTTACTATAATTACTTCAAGAACATATTCTGAAAAGATAATATTGTGAATCATGTACGGTCAATTAATGGATTAAAGTTAAGTATCAAACTAATTACGTCCCATTTCTGAATTCTCATTCCTTGTCATGTTCCAGACGCCAGCCTGCGTGAGGTAAAACGCGTGTAATTCGGCCTCCACTCGTAACACGGTGTTGGCTCTTCTGCTAACACAACGAAAAGAATAACACCGCGTCGGTCGTGTTTGGAAGCACTTGGTAAAAAAAGGTGCCGCAGTTCACGTTTCCGCATTTACAGCATACATTTTGAAAAGACACGAATGCCACACTCCTCTCTAGCCTGCATGTCGTCGCACAAACGCTGCAGCGACGACATGAAACGAAAACATTTTGATCGTCCCTTATACTCCGTCTTGCGGAATACCGATGATGTATTTGCTGCAAAATTGTCGCTTTTTGATCTTTCTAACAAATTTTCAATGAAATGAACACACTTAGCTGCTTACAAGCGTTGACATACGTCAACGGGGACAGATGAAAATGTGTGCCCCGACCGGGAGTCGAACGCGGGATCTCCTACTTACTTGCAGACGCTCTTACCACCTTTTTCTGTTTTTGCATTTTGTTCGTTATTGATCGTTGTGTTTGGTCGTTGCGGACGTCGCAAGACATCCTGTTCAAGTTCGGCGGTTGATCCTTCCACTCTTTTTTTTTCATTTTTTTATTTTTTTTATTGCAGAGGCCAACCGACTCTCTGACCGAACACGCTGAGCTACCGTGCCGGCATCCATCTGAGCCACCTAGGATACAGAGGATAGCGGGACTGCAGGGATTTATCTCTGGCACGCCTCCCGCAAAACCCACATTCTCAACGTATTGTCCCGCACTACATTAATAGTGTCTCCGCCCATTATACTCATTACTCGTGGCGCGTTGGCGATTCCCGTAAGAGTTCGGGCACTGTTTGTGCATTCGCACAGAAGAAGAAGATGGTTAAGTGGCCCGTGAGCCTTAACTATATACATGGTGTCCCAGCTATCTTGTCCACCCAAATTATCTCTGGAACAATAACAGCTATTGGGAAACGACTTTCACCGGTATCAATGTAGGGCTGGGGCCCATGATTGTACCTACTTGGAGACATTCTAAAACGAAAGCATATGTGTTTTTAACACAAACTTATGTTTTTTGAAATGGACTTCCTATATTTTTTCTTCAGCAATCCATAGCATGACAAAGCACATACACAATGGCGTTGATTGCATCGCAATATTCCCATTACATCCCGAGCTATTAAGACGCGAAGTTGACGCTTGAAACACCCGAGTTTCGCTGCTAGCGCACGTCCTGAGGCTCAGGCGTGAAACCCATGCTGCCCGTAATCGCGATCTGATTGACATGCGTAATCACACTTCCATACTTATCAAGAGGTCCGAAACGAATAATACGGTCTGCTGCCACCCTGATGCGATTACGGGCAGCATGTGGTTCACACCTGAGCCTCAGGATGTGCGCTAACAGCGCATGTCGGATGTTTCAAGCGTCAACTTCGCGTATTATCTTGGGATGTAATGGGAATATTGCGATGCAATCAACGCCATTGTGTATGTGCTTTGTCACGCTATGGATTGCTGAAGAAAAAATATAGGAGGTCCATTTAAAAATAACACAAGTGTGTGTTAAAACCACATATGCTTTCTTTTCAACTGGGACACTATATATATATATATATATATATATATATATATATATATATATATATATATATATATATATATATCTGTTCTTTCGGACTTATTATCTTAGTATATAAACAAGTTTTCATCATCGTAATATCACTCGACGCTGGACAGTGTATGACAGGCAGCGGGAACCACGAGCGAATAGCTGGCAACACGAATTTTCCGCCGTGGGACATTTGTCAGCTTCTGCCACACCGACGAGTAACTCGGGCGTAGTTGGCACCCTCGCGTGGTCGAACTTCAGCGCACCGCGGGGTGAGCTGTGACCGGTCGTATCAGGGGTGGGCGCTCCGGATACCCCTTTCGGTGCTGCCGGCCCGGGCGCTAGCTTTGCGGCAGTCCGGAAACGGTAACGGCCAGAAGTAACAGAGCGAGCTCTGCGCCCAACGCGTCGGCGGGTAATTGAAACGAGCGTAATTACTGCGATGAGTTAATTACGACAGATTGAGCACAGCATCCCGGCCGGCGAACCCGCGCCGCAGACGGCCGTGTCGCGTGAACCGTCCGCACAATTAATTACGGCCGGGGCGCTCCCCGGGGGGACGCAACCACACGGTGCAGTCGCAGTGTTTGGACAGAACCGCGCAGCCGCCAGCTGCACTCCCCCGCGGTTTTGCGAGACTTGACTGCAGATCAGCGCCAGTTCCCCACTGTAAGCGACACAACCCGAAAGCAATTACGTAGAATACACATTGTTGAAATATACTACGGGAATGCTAAAATCAAGCTGCTAGGGTGATGGTATCAGCAGAATCTAAGATAATGAGTCACGAAACTTTTTCTTTCTACAACTTCACTATGGCGGCGTCGCTAAGCAGCTAACAAGCATAAACATTTTACGAAACGAATGTTTGTACAGAGTGGAGAAGCATAATCAAAATGCGAATGAAGTTGTACTCCGGACCTTATTGTGGCGCTATAAATTGTAGGAGCTGCAGGTGGATTTGTCATAGGTGAAACACTGTTATTGTTTATGAAGAACAGACATAAGATCAACTGATGATAAAAACAGCGGTAACAGAAAAAAGAAAAGTAATTACGTTTTGTGTTAAGACTCATGGAACATGTGGTAGCCGTAGTGTACTATACGCACATAAATAAGAAGAGAGGGTCACAGGTGAAAAAGATGGAGGACTGAACGTTACAGACAGAAAAACAGTCTTGAAGATACATGTACAAGTTCATTTATGGGAAGTAAAATAGATAAATATGATACCAACATCCATTGCATCGGAGCAGGAAGAAGGCCAGAACGGCGTTTATAAGGAGAATTTGCAGCTAATCACCAAGATATGTCATGCTCCCAAAAACTGATGGAAATTTTGTGAACCATAATGCGCCAAGGCACACGATCACAATTGTTCGCGAGTGGTTTGAAAAACAATTGTGGACAGTTAGAGCGAATGTTTTGGCCACCCAGATCGCCCGACATGAACCCTATCGTGCATTTATGGCACATAACCGATAGGTCAGTTCGCGCACTGCGTCCTGCACAGAAAACACTTTAGCTAATACGATGGCATGGCTGCAGGGGGTTTCCAACGGCTTTTGAATCCGTGCCACGACGAGTTGCTGCACTTCTCGGGCAAAAGGAGTTCCAACTCGATACTAGGAGGTACCCCACGACTTTTGTCACCACAGTATAATTAACAATGCAAACGAGAAAAACAGACAGGCCTGAAACCATTCTTGCTGCCTTACAACTGAGGGCAGCGCATTTCGTGAAGTGCTCATTTAGTTGATGCGAGTGCTTTACTGAAATTCTTAACAAACTCCAGAGGCAGACGCTACAAGAGAGGCATTGGACATCGTGGAGTCATTTACTATCGAATTTCCGAGAGAGGAGCCTACGTTCCGTAAAGAAAAGAACAACGTATTACTTCGTCCTATATGCGAATTGCGAAGTCACCCCAAGGAGAAAATTAGAGAAATTAAAGCTAATACGGGAATTTAATGACAAGAATTTTTCCGACACCTCGTTAATGGATGGAACAATGCAAGGGGGGGGGGGGGGGGGGGAGCTGAGGATAGTGGTACAAGAATTACTCTTCGTCACCCATCCTCAGGTTTCTTGCAGAGTGCAGATGTAGGTGCACAAATTTGAGTCTGATGTCTTTGTGAGTGTTGACTTTGAGCTGTATTCCTGTTTTCTTGTTTCGGTTATTACCGGCGAGATTTGCCAGTAATAATCTGGAAACGGTACACTGAACTATGAAGGGTGGGCATATTGCAGTCTAGCGGCCGGATCTCTTGAAAGTAATTGGATATCCACACGGCTTTGAAATTATTGAATTTGGAGTTGTGAGGAGTTTAACGCTGTCTCGTGGGTAAACTCGAGCCTGAAAGCCCTTGTTCTTACAAGTGTTGCAGTGGAGACAATTAAGCAATAAATGTTTCCAATGAAGTCTGTAGAGAAATACGTCGCGTAATTTGTCTCGCTCACCGCACAAAGCCAAGAGTGCGTGGGTTGTGGTCGTGCCTGCAGGTGCGACGCAAGGGAAGCTTCGAGGACCGGCGAAAGGAACGTTTGTGAAGTCGCAGTTCTCTCATAGTAGAGACACCGAACTACACGGCCAAGTCACGTTAATGTGACCACCTACCAAAAACCTGAATAACCATGTTTGGCAGCACGGACGTGAAGAAAGAGAAGATACCAACAGGGATGCGGAGCCTTGGGGAAACCAATGCTGCGCACAGCTGCGCTAGGTTCTTCGGTTGAGGATCAAAAATGGTTCAAATGGCTCTGAGCACTATGGGACTCAACTGCTGTGGTCATCAGTCCCCTAGAACTTAGAATTACTTAAACGTAACTAACCTAAGGACATCACACACATCCATGCCCGTGGCAGGATTCGAACCCGCGACCGTAGCAGTCGCACGGTTCCGGACTGCGCGCCTACAACCGCGAGACCACCGCGGCCGGCTGAGGATGAATGGCGCGAAATATCCCATAGAGGTGGTCCCACAGATTCTCGATTGGGTTTGAATCCCGAGGATCTGGTGACCAGGAGAGCGCGGTAAACTCTTCCTGGTGCTCTTCAAACCACTCACATGCGCGGCGAGCTGTGTGACACGGTGCATTGCCCTGCTGGTAGATGCCACGCGGGAAGAAAAGCCAACTGCATCTAGGCGTTGACATGATTCCAATGCTAAACGCATATTTGTGTTGAAGCATTGTGCTTTCCAGAATTATGAAATCACCCAAGGAATGCATCGAAATTATTCGCCAGACATAATACTCCCCTCTCGGTCATGGATCATTTTCTTTCGGACGTTTCACGCCGTACACGCCCACGGCCATCTGTCTGAATGAGCAAAAACCGTGATTCATCTGAAAAGAACACATGTCGCCAATCCATAAACGTCAAGCTGCGGTGATGGCGAGCTAATTCCAGTCTTCGTCGTCAGTGAACAGCAGTCACTGTTGGTGCGTCGACAAGGCAGCTGCTGCGGAGGCCCATACGGAGGAATGTTCGCTGAATGGCGGTTGACGAGACACTGTAAGCAGCTCCTTATTTTATTTTGGCGGTTAGTTGCTCAACAGTTGCACGACTGTTTGCCCGTACACATTTACGCAGCCGCCGTTCACCTCTGTCGTCTATAGCACGTAATGCGCTACAGATGCCTCTACGCCAGTATGGACAGTGCCGTTTTGTCATGCACTTCGCACTTTTAACTACGGCGGCACGCGAACTGTATACAGGGTGAAAAGTATTTAAACCGACAAACTCTGGGAGGTTGCAGGAGACATCAAAACAAATATTTTTCGCTAATGTCACTTCTTCCTACGAGGATTATTTAAACCGGTGGAGGCCGTATTACCATCTTCAGTTGTTAAGAGGGTGCATTACGTTTTTCAGTTGTAGGCAGCTGCTGTCCACCAGTGTAGTAGTGCATTGTCTCTGATTACTAATTGAGCAATACACCTGGAGTGAGTACACTGATATGGTTGGTGCGAACTCCGTAGCGCGCCACAACGGACGAGCTGCACAGCAGGTTTATCAACAACAATATCCTAATCGCCGTATCCCGCATCATAGGAACTTTTGCTGCTGTGTACTAAGGTCTGCGTGAAACCGGGTCATTTGGCAGATTACCTTGCAGGGACGCCGTCGCACGGTAAGAACGCTACAATTTGAGAAGCTGTCTTCCAGCATGTGGAGTGGGATACTTCAATCAGCACTCGTGCAACTTGCACGCAATATGGGGACGAATCATACGAATGGAAGAACAGTCCTTCGAGAGCAATTGTTACGTCCATTTCACTTATAGCGTGTCCACAACCTGGAACCAGTTGATTATCCACCCAGAACACAGTTTTCGGATTGGTACCTGGAGCAGTGTGAAATGCATCCTACATTTCCATCCTCTGTGTTGTTTACCGATGAAGCAACGTGCGGGCGTGATGGAGTCTTCAACATGCACAATTCGAATGTTAGGAGTGTGTGTGTGTGTGTGTGTGTGTGTGTGTGTGTGTGTGTGTGTGTGTGTGTGTGTGTGTGTGTGGTTTGAGGTTTTCGGGCGCTAAACAGCATGGTCATCAGCGCCCAAACGCATAGAAACAGGAACACATGCGGTGAAGGGACGAACCCACATGCCATAGTTACTAGCGTTCGTCAAGTGCGGTTCTTCGTTAATGTGTGAGTCGGTGATGTTGGGGACTGTTTAATTGGGTAGTATCTGCTACCTAGGCCATTAAATGGCAGGCACTATTACAATTTTGTCTCCAGAGCATTACCAGAATTGCTGGAAGAAGTCCCGCTCCCTACAAGACAACGCATCTGGTTCCAACATGAGGGGGCGCCGGCACATTTCGTTCGTCGTGAGCCTCGATTCCTGGACCGACGGTTCCGAGAGACGTGGACTGGCAGAGGTGGTCCTGTATCATGACCTGCTCGATCCCCAGATATTTCCCCTCTGGACTTTTTTGCATGAGGAGAGATGCGCAACCTTGTTTACGCAACTCCTGTTGCATCAGAAGAGGATCTGGTTGCCCGGACAGTAGCAGCAGGAACAATTCAAGACACTCTTGGGGTTTTTGCCCGTGTCAGACAGAACATGATCTGACGGTGTAACATTTGTTTACGTATCAATGGAGGCATTTCTGAAAATCCACTGTTATTGAAATTGGGTTGTGTTAATGTGTTGTTTCTTGTTCATAAAAAATGGAAAAGTGGTTGTTGGTTTAATTAATTTGCGGCCAGACGAATCTTGCTCTACCGGTTTAAATACTCCTCATAGAAAAAAATGACATTAGGGGAAAATATTTGTTTTTGACCCTTACGACCTCCCAGAGTTTGTCGGTTTAAATACTTTTCACCCTGTATAAGCTTAGCAGTTGTGGAGATGCTTCCACCCAAGGGCCAAAGATGAAGCCACTCTTCGACATCAGGTAGATCACTCCCTTTACGTTTATGACAACGATTGGACTGTTTTCTGCCTCCTCCAGACACGCTTTATGTACCCTGCACTGCTAATGCTGCCACCTGATGTCTGTGATTGGTTATTTCACGTTGACTTCGAACATAGACGCTGGCCACATTAATGTGACTGGACCGCGTAACTAGTACGTGAAATTTTAAGCTACAGGAGGCCAGCAGCCGCTGTGGCCGTACGTGGTGAGGCGTAGCGTCGTATGACGATCCTGCCTTGGAGGCGGTTAAGCGGGAGATGTGTCTCAGAGCTGGATAGTGATAGATGTGACGCAGGACTGTACGCGCACGTAGTTTATGTATCAGTCGATAGAGGACAGTATTGGATACGGGACTGATTTAGTTTCGATTGTGCCCACTAGAGTGCACTAAAGTAGAATGTTTTTCATACACTGTTCTAGTTTTTTGATAAAGTTCTATTAGGTCTTTTTGTGTATGTAAAACGTTATAAATGTGTTTTAGCAGTATGAATTATGCGTGAGTGTGGTTTAAGTTTAATATAAAGATAATTGTTTAACGAGTTATGTAGTAGGATTTAGTGTGGGGACATTTCGAAGTAGTATGGATATGGACGAAGGGGATTTTTGTAGAACAGATTTGTAAAGTAAGTTTATGGTAAAGGGAAAGTTAATTCAGGTATAAATAACAATAGTAAATAGCTTCATGCATAAACAAAACTTTGGCATATTAGATAATTACGTCGGTAAAAAAGTGCAGTCCTGCGGTTTACTATTTTGCGATTGGTTATGGATGAAAAGCGCGGATTGACTCGGGAGAATGTTATTTTGCTATTGGCTGTTGAGTAAACTGACCAATGGTAAAGCAATATTCTTCGCGCGCCTTTCTCTGCTGGTAGAGAAGACTTAGAGTATTCTAGAGAAAGGTCGAAGCCTAGCCGTGAAAGAGATCGGACGTGTGCAGTAGTAGTTCCGATGGGAATGATAAGTTTCCGGATGTAGCAGCGTTTCATACATCAAAAGTGTGGTAAAGTGACGGCAAAATTATTCCGATGGGCGTGTAGAGATTTTGGAATTTTTAAGTGAATTTTGTGACAAGAAGAGACATATATTCCGCGTGGCGTATTGAGCAGGCCGGTGGCTAAAAACTGTGACTGCATTTGGTACCGATAGACTTAATATTTGGCGAGCATTCTCAATCAAAAACAATCAGTATTTTTGTAGCTATTACGTTTTCGGGAAATGCAGCACAATAAACTTGCTAACGTGAGTGAAAGGGATTGTGAGTGACTGTGTTAAGACTAGCACTGGCTTGGCAGTGGTACTTGTTCACCTATGTTTCAGAATATATTAATTGAGGACAAAATTTCCAGCCTTTCATTTGCGTGAAAACTTTCTCCCGAAACGTAGATTAGTGACTTAAATTGCAGCCTGGTTCACGTCGAAGTACAGTAGGTTTCACTCGGCTTTCCTACTGATGATCTGCTGAGACAATGTTCTGCAGGTTCGTCGTAAAGGGACGGAAAGAACCGCGCCGTCGCAGTGGCCCCCGGTATCCGCAGAACAGCTAGCTTTACGAGCCGACGTGCCGGTGCGTCGCCAGTGCCAGACGCCGCCTATCTGATGGCGCCGACAGAGGGCTTAGCATGGCGCGTCGAGCGGCAGCCACGACTCTGCTGGACCGCTGTCCAGCGCCGGGCTTATTCTCTCCTCCTGATAAGCTAATGGCGGCGTCTCGGCTTGCAGACAACAAGTTAAATAGTCAACGAGTCGTGAACTCTCAGATCTCCCCGGCTTTTACAACCAGTCTGACGAGTCATTAACAGTGTCAGCGTTGCGAAATATCCCTGCGACCTGTAAATGGAGATAGTGTGCTGCTGTCACGTACCTTAAGGTGCAGTCTGTATCGCAGAGCTTTGTATGGCACCCCAGGATCACTCCTCATGTTGAATTAACAGTCGAGTACACAAATGTAAAAGTGAAGGTTAATAACAAAATGACAGTTGGAGTGGAACAGAGTGATAACGTGTTTGCAGTCCCTTTTAACTTATTACTACGTCTATACTACGCTACTGGCAATTAAAATTGCTACAAGAAGAAGAAATGCAGATGATAAACGTGTTATCATTGGACAAATATATTATACTAGTACCGACATATGATTACATTTTAACGCAATTTGGGTGCATAGATCCTGAGAAATCAGTACCCAGAACAACCACCTCTGGCTGTAATAACGGCCTTGATACGCCTAGGAATTGAGTAAAACAGAGCTTTAATGGCGTGTACAGATACAGCTGCCCATGCAGCTTCAACACGATTCCACAGTTCATCAAGAGTAGTCACCGGCGTATTGTGACGAGCTAGTTGCTCGGCCACCATTGACCAGACGTTTTCAGTTGGTGAGAGATCTGGAGAACGTGCTGGCTAGGGCAGCAGTCGAACATTTTCTGTATCCAGTAAGGCCCGTACAGGACCTGCAACATGCTGTCATGCATTATCCTGCTGAAATGTCGGGTTTCACAGGGATCGAATGAAGGGTAGAGCCACGGGTCGTAACACATCTGAAACGTAACGTCCACTGTTCAAAGTGCTGTCAATGTGAACAAGAGGTGATCGAGACGTGTAACCAATGGCACCCCATACCATCACGCCGGGTGATACGCCAGTATGGCGATGACGAATACACGCTTCCAATGTGCGTTCACCGCGATGTCGCCAAACACGGATGTGACCATCATGATGCTGTAAACAGAACCTGGATTGATCAGAAAAAATGACGTTTTGCCAATCGTGCACCCAGGTTCGTCGTTGAGTACACCATCGCAGACGCTCCTGTCTCTGATGCAGCGTCAAGGGTAGCCGCAGCCACGGTCTCCGAGCTGATAGTTCATGCTGCTGCAAACGTCGTCGAACTGTAGTGCAGATGGTTATTGTCTTGCTAACGTCCCCATCCGTTGACTCAGGGATCGAGACGTGGCTGCACGATCCGTTACAGCCATGCGGATAAGATACCTGTCGTTTCGACTGCTAGTGATACGAGGCCGTTGGGATTTAGCACGGCGCTCCATATTACCCTCCTGAACCCACCGATTCCATATTCTCCTAACAGTCATTGGATCTCGACCAACGCGAGCAGCAATGTCGCGATACGATAAACCGCGATCGGGATGGGCTACAATCCGACCTTTATCAAAGTCGGAAACGTGATGGTACGCATTTCTCCTCCTTACACGAGACATCACAACAACGTTTCACCAGGAAATGCTGGTCAACTGCTGTTTGTGTATGAGAAATCGGCTGGAAATTTTCCTCATGTCAGCACGTTGTAGGTGTCGAAATGGGCGCCAACCTTGTGTGAATGCTCTGACAAGCTAATCATTTGCATATCACAGCGTCTTCTTCCTGTCGGTTAAATTTCGTGTCTGTCGCAAGTCATCTTCCATCTTCGTGGTGTAGAAATTTTAATGGCCAGTAGAGTATTATGTTGGTGCATAAGTTCGTAGCGTTTTTCTGTAAGTTTTATAAACACGAAATGTATAGCCATTCATGAAGACTATGTTCTCCACCAGTATTTACAACAGTCTATCAAAGCTGGGATAACTTTTCAATTCAGCGACAGTAGAAATCACGTGGTTCTGCGGCGAAGAACTAGTGAAGCCGTATTCGGAGCGTAGTCTCACAAGGAAAGGAAGTTTCTTGAAATTTGAAAAGGTGAAAGTCTGAGGGCGCCAACTGATGAGGAGAAAGTAGAGATGCACATGTGTCCACCAGCTGATTTTTGTGATTTTGGCTTACAAGGGGACCCTCCGTACTGTAAATCACGGATTTTGATGCACTTCAAATATGTTGTAGAGGCACTTACCCTGAGTACCTGGCTATCCGTTTTTTTAGCGACGGGCCTCGGTTTTCGAGAAAATCGATTTTGAAGTCCATTGCGCAGCGGTAAAAGTTCACAGCTACCGCCCCCGAGGTACAATGTTCCAATCCTGCTCTTGTACTTTCTTTTTTTTTTTTCAAAATCGACCGAATTTTTGAATTTTATTTCAAAGAATATCAAAAAACGGGGTAAGGTGTGCGAAATTATAAAGATATATTCAGTTATTATTTTTTTTTGTCATACTATATTACAAAATCTTATTTCTCATCGCCCACATTGCTTGATGTGCCGGAACAACATTGCGGGTGATACTTCTCATAGAAACAACTGAAGCACAAATTTTCGCAGCACGACGCGCATTTTATGAAAGTAACTGTCTTGCAGGCTCACGGTTTCTTCATGAGCGATACCAGGAAACACAATTCTTCTGCATTCAAAAAGATTTCTCTTTCATCCGCTAATTTCGATGCGACCCATGCTTTCAAAATTAGGTGCGCTGAATTGATGTAGGATCAGCGAATGTAATTTTATCGAATCTTCCCTGGAAGTGATTTCTCTGCTGTCTTTTATCAAGTCGGGAGCATTCTGAATAATTTTCGTGAAGATTTTCACCTGTCGGTAAAAATAAACATCGTAGGGCTAGCAATAAGGAGTGCACTTTGGTGGCACTACTTTTAGGATGCAGGTAAAAAGTTGAATCGGTTTGCCCTCTCCACGAGTCGATATTGTACAAAAACTTCTTCTGTCCCACTTACGGAAGAATTACAGAACGCAAAAATTTTGTTGACAACCTCCTCATTCCTTACCTTATCAGTCCACCTCATTTTCAAGATCCGTTTGTAGCACCACATCTCACACGTTTCGATTCTCATCTGTTTCGCTTTTCCCACACTCCTTGTTCCACTATCAATTCCGGATTTCGTGCAGGACACGAATACATTTCTATACTTCCCTGCTAATTGGTCTTCTCGTTTTTGAACGTTAGGACCAAATTTTCCGGACGGTTCTTGCATACATAAAAAACATGTGGAAGCAGGATTCGAACACGGTATTTCCAGCCTTGAACCTTTACCACTGCGCTACGCTGACTTCCTCGAACATATGTAATGTTACAGGTATACAAAGTGCGCAACGAACTTTAAAATCGAATTTCTCAAAAACCAAGGTCCGTTCCTAAAAAACCGGATAGCCAGGTACTCAGGGTAAGTGCCTCTACAACATATTTAAAGCGCATCAAAATCCGTGATTTACAGTGATGTACAGTGTCAGAGCACGCGGTACCATTACGTCCGATTTTTGAACCTTCCCCATTGCACGCAAATGTCGCATGGTGGTGAAATGATCACAGATCATCTCACTTTCCAGTTCACGAGTACACTTAAGTGGATCATTGTGGATTAATACGTTTAAACTTTATCCGCCAAACTCCGAAGGTCTTCCTGAACGTGGTGAGTCACTAGTGACAAAACGGTCCTCCTTAAAACGAGAGAACTATTTTCTTGCCGACATCTGTCCAATGGCATTATCCCCATACAGAGTGCAAACGTTTCTGGCTGCCTCAACTAGTGTCATCCCTCTATTTAACTCAAACACAAGAATATGTCGGAAATGTTCCGATTTCTCCACTTGACACTCCATTTTCATGTGCCCATATTTCCACTCACCACCTCCAAACGACAAAATGGCAGTAGGTAAACTTACATACCAAGATTGAACTACAAATAAAAAGAGACAGTCGATAAATAAACCCTTAGCAACGGGAATAATAACGTGCAAAACAAAAAAGGTGCGAATTTAAGTGCGAATCTAATAAAAATGAAATCATAAAACCATCATGTCTGTACACTGACCAATTTGTCAAAAACTGTATGCCAGCGATATAGGGAGACTAACAGAATACAAGAAGATTATTTCCGAAAACTTTGACTGTTTGTTAATCTGTTTGAACACACTAATCTCGAGAACTACTAGGCGAATTTTCATGCCACTTGCATAGGTGAGCTGAGCGTAGCCTGTATATAACATAGAGGCTTTAAATCTTCAGAATCGTATCATAGGGAAAAAATCTTAATTTAAAGGGTCAGGAGTCTGCTCAGTTTAATAGTTGGGACGTTTACCTGAGTGACACGGTTATCGCGGTGCAGTACCTTAAAGAACGATTATATGGCGCTGTTTGTTAGTTTTTTTTTTTTAACTTCAGTGACAGAAGCATTTTCATAATTTTGCCTCTGAGGCAGAATTAAGTGCTGCAATCTTTTGTTTAGGAATACAAAGAAACATTAAATTTACAAAGAATATATGGATTTACTGATTCTGATTCGTGTATTAAAAACATAAGGGAAGTCCTTTGCTTCTTGAAATATGTTATACTTATATTGGACTTCTTGGATACGAAAATGGAACTCATTTAGATTGTTTTGCAAAATGCTTAGAAAATGGTCGAGTCTTTCTCAGTACAATGGAACAACTACAAGACTGGCGAGTACGCGTTCTCAGGAATACAATGATGATCATGAAGCGAGGCTTGCTACGGCGCGTGGGCATCGGGCAGTAACTCACACTTAGGAAACTGCTTCCAAAAGCGATGCACAACGTTGCTCTTATCGAGAGCGTTATGCGTTCACACACGTCACTACATATTATAAAAAAGTTGTCCGGCCGAAAATACTTAGTGGCACTCTTGTGAAGCCAAGGGGAGGGGTGGGGGGAGGTTACTGGTGGTTTAAAAAGACATCTCGTACTTGGAATACATTGAAACAGATTATTTACCAAAGAAAGGAAAAATGATAGAAGCCGACTTCCAGGAAGATCAGTTTCTGTTTCGGAGAAATGTTGGAACATGCAAAGCTGTACTGAATCTATAACATATTCTAGAGGATAAGTTGAAGAAAGGCAAACCTACGTTTACAGCAAATGTAAATGTGGAGGAAGCTTTTGACGATGATGAATGATCTACACTCTTTGAAATTCTGAAAGTAACGAGTATACAAGACAGGTTACGGAACGTTTTTTTATATCTTGTACAGAAACAACACTACAGTTGCAGGAACTGAAGGAAATGAAAAAGGAAGCCATGCTTGAGAGGGCAGTTAGTTAGGCTTGTAGCGTATACCAGATGTTATTCAGTCTTTACATTAAGGAAGCAGTAAGGGAAACAAAAGAGAAATTTGGAAAAGAAAATAAAGTACATGGAGAAGAAATAAAAATTTTAACGCTTATTGATGACATTCTCACAGAGATAGCAAGGTATATGAAATAACAGTTGAACCGAATGAACAGTGTTTTGAAAAAGATTATAAGATGAACATGAAAAAAAGTGAGGCAGGGGTAATGGACTTAATCGAAGGTGATCCTGAGGAAATTGGGTTAGAAAATGAGTAACTTAAAGCAGTAAGTAAGTTATGCTGTTTGAGTAGTAAAACAACAGATGATGCCCGAAGTAAAGGGGATATAAAACGGGGACTGGCAACGGCAAGAAAAGCATGTTCGAAAAACAGGGATTTGATAACATATAATATCAATTAAAGTGTTAGAAAAGTCTTCCTTGGACATATTTATCTGGAGTGTAGCCTTGTAAGGAAGCGAAAGATTGACGATAAGAGAACTGAAGCTGTTGAAATAGTTTTGATACAGAAGAACGTTGAAAATTAATCGGGTATCTCGAATACAAATGGGGAGGTACTGAATCGAATAGTGTGGGGTGGGGGGGGGGGGGAATTTGTGTCACAACTTAAATAAAAGAAAGTAGCAGTTGACAGGACACGTTCTAAGGCATCAAGCACTTGTCATTTCGTTAAAGGAAGGAAGAATGCGCGGTGAAAATTGTAAAATGGCTCTGAGCACTATGGGACTTAACATCGGAGGTCATCAGTCCCCTAGAACTTATAACTACTTAAACCTAACTAACCTAAGGACATCACACACATCCATGCCCGAGGCAGGATTCGAACCTGCGACCGTAGCGGTCGCGCGGTTCCAGACTGAAGCGCCTAGAACCGCTCCGCCACACAGGCCGGCTGAAAATTTTAGACGTAGACAAAGGCTTGAGTACAGTAAGCAGGTTCAGATGTATGTATGTATGCAGAGATGATGAGGCTTGCACAGATTGGGTGGAGAGCTGGATAAAACCAGTATATGGGCTGAAAACCACAAGAACAACATTGGTCTAATGTAAAAACTGGACACAAGAGAAACATAATGGGCGAGTGTAGGTTAGTGCGGTTGTTGTCATTTTTTCTGTAATGTGGAGCAATAAATAAACAATTCACAGTTACAGTGTTTATTGGCCGCAAAATATTGGTAGAAGTTAAGTCGCAGGTACCTTGTATCTGGAAAAAATTGAAGTCCATAGGGAAATAAACGAAGTAAACGGAATGGAGATCCAGACGTTCAGTGCAGAATGCAGGAAGAAATCAGTAACAATTGGTAATAACATACGCCAGTTCAGGGTGTTCCACACAACATATTCCCTTGTAAGGAGATATTCACAGGAAATATTCCGAGTCTATCAACGGTAGTCGAGCGCTGCTGGCAGACTCGAAGTCACGTGGCAGAACAGCATAGCGAGAAGACGAATTCGGTTGATTCCAGAAGACTGGAGCGATGGTGTACTAAAGATGTCCAGCGGCAGTGGCAGTGGGAAGACGGTGGGGAGTGCTGCTGCTGATTAAACTGATTTCCGCCTGCTCTTTGCCTGGTTATACAGTCTTTTTCGGAGTTACCCAGGCATCCGATTTGCGCGAACGGCGGCAAAGGTGCATAGTTAAAGCCGCTTATAATGACGCCACGAAACATACGAAGTCCATACACCCTGTCATCGATACGTCCTCGTTCATTGAAAGCAAACATACAAGAATCCTCAATACAATGTTTCTTGTTTGCGCCCGAGTCGTTATGTTGCATAGAAAACCAACTATTCAGCCATAGCTGTAAGTGACCTCCACCATGTAGATCTATTTTGATACACTACCACACAAAAAAGCGCCCAGAAGGGGTAGAGGAAAGGAAATGAAACTTCACAGGTTCACAGAGTACGTGATTTTATTTCAGCGATTATAGTAACGAGTCAGATTTTCGAAGACCTTGGTAGTTTGGGTATGCTTACCAGCATGAGGCTGCACTTTCTCTGGCGCGGATGCATATACTGATACGATTGGTGAGGTAAGTTGACCAACACTTATCGTAAATCATCCTTGATATCCTGAATACTGAAATTGGAGCGAAGCTGACGTCTGAGATATCTGGGCAGACCTGGGGATCTTGCTGGCCATAGGAGTATCTCAGCATCATGCTGGCGGTTCACAGTGACCCATTCCATGTTTGAATGATGATGATCCTGTTGAAATTGGCACAAAATACTCTCTCATGAGAGGTAACACGTAAGGACTTACAATGTCGACGAGGAACTGTTGCTGCGTCAGAATCCACTTAATCGCTACCAGCATCCTAGGAACACTAAACACGAACGACACCAATGCAGTCTGACGGCTTTTCTAAATGTTATAGAGAAATTCAACGCTTATAATTTACACAGCCGCCAGATCTGTGTATGTGTAGACAGTTACATCTACATCCGACCATGTCTTCTGGGTGTTTCACTCTATTACTCAGGGGATACATCACTCTTATGAAGGCCCACTATCTAATGTGACCGAAACGTTAGTATTACAGACAACGTGAAGATGCAGTCGCATACTCGTAAACGTTATGTTGAAGGTAGAATAATGATGAAATCCAGTCGGATACATGCTTATGTAATTGATACTGCAATAGTGGCAAGAGATATAAACGCTATTAAATAATATATGAAGTGTCTGAAGCTGAAGAAACAACGATTTGACTCACTCCAAATGAACAGCCGAAATACACTCCTGGAAATGGAAAAAAGAACACATTGACAACGGTGTGTCAGACCCATCATACTTGCTCCGGACACTGCAAGAGGGCTGTACAAGCAATGATCACACGCACGGCACAGCCGACACACCAGGAACCGCGGTGTTGGCCGTCGAATGGCGCTAGCTGCGCAGCATTTGTGCACCGCCGCCGTCAGTGTCAGCCAGTTTGCCGTGGCATACGGAGCTCCATCGCAGTCTTTAACACTGGTAGCATGCCGCGACAGCGTGGACGTGAACCGTATGTGCAGTTGACGGACTTTGAGCGAGGGCGTATAGTGGGCATGCGGGAGGCCGGGTGGACGTACCGCCGAATTGCTCAACACGTGGGGCGTGAGGTCTCCACAGTACATCGATGTTGTCGCCATTGGTCGGCGGAAGGTGCACGTGCCCGTCGACCTGGGACCAGACCGCAGCGACGCACGGATGCATGCCAAGACTGTAGGATCCTACGCAGTGCCGTAGGGGACCGCACCGCCACTTCCCAGCAAATTAGGGACACTGTTGCTCCTGGGGTATCGGCGAGGACCATTCGCAACCGTCTCCATGAAGCTGGGCTACGGTCCCGCACACCGTTAGGCCGTCTTCCGCACACGCGCCAACATCGTGCAGCCCGCCTCCAGTGGTGTCGCGACAGGCGTGAATGGAGGGACGAATGGAGACGTGTCGTCTTCAGCGATGAGAGTCTCTTCTGCCGTGGTGCCAATGATGGTCGTATGCGTGTTTGGCGCCGTGCAGGTGAGTGCCACAATCAGGACTGCATACGACCGAGGCACAGAGGGCCAACACCCGGCATCATGGTGTGGGGAGCGATCTCCTACACTGGCCGTACACCTCTGGTGATCGTCGAGGGGACACTGAATAGCGCACGGTACATCCAAACCGTCATCGAACCCATCGTTCTACCATTCCTAGACCGACAAGGGAACTTGCTGTTCCAACAGGACAATGCACGTCCGCATGTATCCCGTGCCATCCAACGTGCTCTAGAAGGTGTAAGTCAACTACCCTGGCCAGCAAGATCTCCGGATCTGTCCCCCATTGAGCATGTTTGGGACTGGATGAAGCGTCGTCTCACGTGGTCTGCACGTCCAGCACGAACGCTGGTCCAACTGAGGCGCCAGGTGGAAATGGCATGGCAAGCCGTTCCACAGGACTACATCCAGCATCTCTACGATCGTCTCCATGGGAGAATAGTAGCCTGCACTGCTGCGAAAGGTGGAAATACACTGTACTAGTGCCGACATTGTGCATGCTCTGTTGCCTGTGTCTATGTGCCTGTGGTTCTGTCAGTGTGATCATGTGATGTATCTGACCCCAGGAATGTGTCAATAAAGTTTCCCCTTCCTGGGACAATGAATTCACGGTGTTCTTATTTCAATTTCCAGGAGTGTATTAGTTGATGATGTCCGATTTTACGGCCCGAATAACACCGTGTCTTCAACAGACTCTATGAAGGTATCAGCTGCTTCATTTATTTAGGTGTTCTTTTAACCAAAGATGATAATATGAGACAATGTATTAGTGAAAAGATAGAAGCAGTAATTTTACAATTTTTGTTTCAAATTTAAAATTCTATTATTCCCTTGTGGACCCAAAAGCTTAACCCTGAAGAAAGATATTCGTCGCGGTTGATTAGTTAAGGATGAAGGGGTGCATACCTGAGTACAATCGTGGTTCCGCAATGCGCCAAGTCACCGGGCCGCAATTATTCGCTGTTAGTTTGAAGAACATTCTCGACAACTGGAGCGAATGATTTGTCCAACGAGATCGCCCGACATGAACCTCATCGAGGATTTATGGGACATTATCGAGAAGTCAGTTCGTGCACAAAATCCTACACTGATAACACCTTCGCAAGTATGCACGGCTGTAGAGACAGCACCGCTCAGTATTTCCGCAGGGGACTTCCAACGACTTGTTGAGTGCATGCCACGTCGATTTACTGCACTACTCAGTGCCAAAGGCGACCCGACACAGTATTAGAAAGGATTCCCTGACTTCCGTCGCCTCATTGTGTAGTATATTACTTTTACTTTTTTTTGTTTTCGATCTACTTTATTGTGTGAGTACCAAAATAGTTCCAACGGGCTACGTGGGGGGACGGGAGTTGGGATTGCAGTGATACAAGTTTTATGGTATTTGAAGTGTAACATCATCCTATTCCTTTGTAGGATCCTCTGCGTAACGGATGATTTGTTTGTGCTTGGCCGCTTTCGATGCTAAAAACAGTCGATTCAATAGCAAGTCAGAAAAATCCCAATTATTGTACTAGCGGTCTTGCATCACTGAAATATCTAACAGCTGATACCACATTCCGCATCATTTATATGTTACTCACGATAACCAGCTACAGCAGTTGTCACACAACTGAGATCATCGAAATGATGTCAAAGAAGGTAGTACAATGCCCACCACATCAGCACGAAAGCTACGACTTGGCTGCAAGTCTGGTATGCTCTAACATAAAATTTGCATAGGTTCGTTCGTCTTTCCAGAAGTGTTGGAGAGTAGAAAGTGCATAGAGCGCCTATCAAACAAAATTCGATGTTACACTTCAAATTTACAACAACTCTATATGGCTAACAGCCACATCTCACTTAATAATACTGTTACGTGACTCGGACCTTAAGGGCAATTACGCCGACAGTGAGTTATAAAGTGTAGCCCATCGTGTTTCACAAAACCGCATTCAGAAATTTTATTTAAGTATTCGATACATTTTGAGGCCTGGCCATAATTGTTTTTGTTCTTGGTATCAGTATTTCATTACTGATGCTTAGTAGTTTTCGATGGTTGGTCACACAACTTAAATTTGATTACATAATGATATAATTATGACTAAAATGGCTATAGCTGTATAAAGATACCTATTTACTCTCGTAAAAGTTCTATGGACTCGTGGTATTTAATATCTTAGTGAGCATTTGAAAATATCCGTGTACTTTTAGACATGTTAACACTTTAAAGATGAGTGCACAGTATACGTAAAGATGTGGAAGAATACCTGAACAAAGTTTGTAATTCTGTTATTTAATGAAAATTATCTGTGCCCAAAGCCTGTTCAACTGCTGCTAGAACCAATTATTGGTTTCTCTAAAAATACGTAACAAATTGCTGTATAATCTTCAACATAATCTGCATTTATACAGAACGACCAGTGTCGATTTCTACATTTAAACTACTACGATATACTGGTATTAACCACCTAAAACACAAATTTCATGTTTCGTAATGTAACGTGAATATAAAATAAAGCGATAATTTTTGGCTGAAAATTTACTTTTTCTTCCATGGTTTATAAATACAATAAATCAGAATTCTGATACCAATCATAATTAATAAAAAATTAAAGAGAACATTCCTTTTTCTACATAGTATTTTCTGGAAATTAGATGAAGCGTGGCCTCACGACATAGACAGCAGTGACTTGAAACTGGACGCTTTTTTCAAGTGTGTAAGAGGCAATGAAACATATATTCGCTAAGTAGCACCGCATAAGTCAAGTGAGTAAAGGACTAACGTTGTGCAAATAGCGTTCAGTTCTCCGCCATTTAGATGGACACAATAAAAGTTTGCAAGTGTTTACAAAATGCGGAAATTTCATGAAACTCCATACAACACTTGAGTACACTTCATACCATATTTTTCCTTATTTGTAAACGAAATGTGCAGACGCCGGCAGCAGCTGTAATCAAAAACAGCCGGACAAACATCAATTAATGCTCGTAATGGCTGAGGTCAGGACTACTCCTCATTCGACACGGAATGGGCAGAAACTCTAGAAACAAGAGGAGTGGTAATCCGTATTAGCATGTAAATGGAATAAGTCTGCGGTGGCTCATCTTGCGGAACTTCATGCATCTAGAGCAAGGCGACGCGCAGATAGGAAAGTTAATTTCAGCTCCCAGTAATCAGAATTCATCATTTCTTGAAATGTACGCCTTTCAGACCACTGATACAGCAGCCGTAGATTTCTGTAGATCTTGCATCCGCATTAATATCACACCGACTTTTAAGATTTCGCAGCTATAATTACAGAAGATGGTAGTATGTGTTAGCACAGCATGTGAGAGTGTGCCATAATTTCTTCAAGTTAGACAAGGGAAAATTGCTACACGTTTTAAATCATCCTACCCTTCCAGCCCACATACGTCGTTCCATGAGGAACACGGAGATACTATTTTTACACCCTTTGTGGTAAATACTTGCTCGTCAGATCAGTAGCAACGTCTTACATATTTACTGATTACTGGAAACTTAGTAGGCAACAGTGGAATTGTTACAGCTGTGTCTGACGAATCTAGATGATTTCTCTAGCCGCTTAATCACTATGGACGGGTACTAGATGGTTCACAATAGGCACGAGACAATGAAGCAGCAGAGCAATCGGTGGACGTTTTTGGATTCGCCACCGCTGAATAAGCCGAAGACCCAGCCAGAATCGTGCAGCGTGGCTACTTGCTTTCTGGAATTGCCACAACGTTGTGCTTACAGGTTACGTTAGTAAGGGGCAAGCATGAGAGAGAGAATACACATACAGATGCTGTATCGCGTTATCTAACGCCCCCTGTGGTGCCACGCTGTACTACATGGTTTAGTCACATTAACGTGAGCTCCGCCTATGATCGACATCAACTACTCACAGATGGAAGATGGCAGCGTCAGCAGTGGAGGGTATATAAAGCAAGCGGCGGGGACGCTGAGATCAACTTCGTCCGTCTCGTTGCTTTCTTCCTCTCCCATCGTCCCTCCTATGTGACTATCCACAAATCCAACTCCCATACTTTCTATCCCTCTGCCGGCTTGCACCAAGGTTCTGCCCTTTCCCCTCTCCTCTAATCCCTGTACACTGCTGATATGCCCAAACCTCCACCACCGGTTCATCTTCTCCATTTTGCTGATGACACCGCCTTCCTAACCCTTTATCCTACCCTTCAACGGTCCCAACGTACTCTCCAAACCAACCTTGACCAATTCACCGCTTGGTGCAACCAGTGGTCCCTCCGTATCAATCCCTCCAACACCCAGGCCATCATCATAGGCCGCACCACCCGCTCCTTCCGCCTCCATGATTTCTATCTGACCATTTATGGCCATCCTAACCACCTCACTCCTACCCTCAAATACCTAGGCCTCACACTCGACCGCCACCTCACCTGGACTCCCCATCTCCTTACCATCGAAAACAAAGCTCACAACCGCCTCTGTCTCTGGAAACTCCTGTCCAGCCGGACGTGGGGTTTGCATCCTTCCACCATCCTTCACACCTACAAATCCTTGATCTGCCCCATCCTCTGTTATACCAGCGTAGCTTGGACTTCTGCCCCTCCCCGGTTCTATAAAGCCGTTCAAATCCTCGAACGCCCTGTGCTCCGCCTAGCCTTTTGCATCCGCCTTCCGTTCCTCATGCGCATTCTCTACGACCTCATCCCCTTCCCCACCTTCTCCTTTTCCTTGAACACATTCGCTCACTATATATTGTCCGCCGCCTTGATCCCCCTCACTCCCTGGCGTCTCCCTTCCTCTCCACCCCCAACCAGTTGGCGCTCCTTTACCGTTGTGTTACACCCTCTCTTCATCTCCACACCCTCCATCTTCTTTCCCAACACAACTTCCACCATCTACCCCTCCTGGATGATGAGCTTCGCCCTGACATCTACCCTTCCTACCAACTATTATCCCATCTTCATGCCTCCTCCTCAGGGGCTCCCTCTCCTCCCCCTCCCTCCTGAGCGGCTTCCCCCTCCTACTCCCCCTCCCTCTCTTGTGCCCCCTTTCAGTGTCTCTGCACTCCCTCCTGCCCTGTCTTCCCTCTTCATGTCCTGTCCCACGTGTCTCCTGCCTCTTAGTGTACCTGCTGACGCCCCTACTCTCTTCACCCCGCTGCTTCCTCTGGTGTCCCTTGCTCTCCCCTCCTTTACCATCCTCTCTGACCTTTCCCTCGGCAGATCCCAACTGGCAGTTTTATTCTTTGTCGTGTGTGCTCCAAGTGGGTTATAAGTGTGTTGTTCCAGAGTGTGTTTAATACTGTGACCGACTTTTAACCTGTGCATGTGCATTCAGTGTCTTCTCTGTGTTTTAAGAATTACCAACTGTGTTTTTTAACTTTTTGGTGACTTTTTTAACTGTCCCTATGAACGACTGCATGTCAGTGTATTTTTACCTCCATTTTCTCCCCTTACTCTGTTTTATGTTCCCCTTTTTTATCGCCTTATGTGTGTAACATTTTCTTTTTGTTTTATTTGTCATGTCACTCGGCTGAAGAGCGGCGGATTGTGTGGCTGACAGCCCTCCGCTGCCCATATGGGGCAGGGGAATGAAATCACAAAAAGAAAAAAAAAAACGCTGAGAACAGTGCAGTCGTTTTCTTATTGTGGAAACAGAACGAATGATCCGACGTTCAAATGGGCACGAGCATTGGCTTTCCAACCAAGGGTGGAAGAGTTACCGAAACGCGCACTCTGCAAACTTCGTGTGTCGCCATGGTTCACGTATACCATGCATGGCAAATTGGCGAAGTCCAAAACCAGCGCAGATTCAACTGCAGTGCACCACAGACCACAGATGACAAGGATGAACGACGACTTGTGGAGAAGTGTACGAGGAAATAGAACAGCAGCTGTTCAACTGTCTAACAAGATGAACCGAGGTGTTGCCAACAGTGTTTTCTCAACAAGCGTTCAGCGATCGTTGCTGCGAATGGACCTCCGCACCAGGCGTCTGTTTCGTGCACCCATTCTGACGGCTGTTCATCGACAACGAAGGCTGGAATTTGCACGCCAGTACCGCAACTAGTTTTCCACTGCGTGGGGACAGGTGGCCTTTTCAGATGAATCACGTTTTGTGCTCCATCGGATAGATAGCTGTTGGCGTTACGACGTGAAACATCTGAAGGCAAACACCTTGCAACAATCGTTGGAAGTGTCCAGGCTGCAGGCAATTCCTGGGGCGATCTCGTCATTCTGGAAGGCACAGCGGATCGACACAAGTTTACATCTATCCTCGGGGACCATGTACAGGCATACATGTGATTTGTTTTTCCTCGGTATGGTGGCGTCTATTAGCATGGCAATGCAACGTGTCAAACAGCTCGCAATGTACATGGTTCAAAGAACACCTGGATGAGATCACCTTACTCCTCTGCCCACCGTACTTCCTCCGAATTAAACCGTACTGAGTCTCTGTGGTACCACCTCGATCGCGCCGTTTGCGCCATGGATTCTCTTTCGAGATAACTTGCGTCCCCGGCCTCAGCACTGCAGCTAGTATAATTCCACATCCCAGTCGGTACCTTCCAGAACCGCAGCGACCCTCTTCCTGGACCATGGGCTTCTCGCAGCAGTCCCCACTGCCAAATGTGGTTATTCAGGCATTTGACGGATGAACATATTAATATGACTGGACAGTGTGTTAACCACCGTGTTTTGTGTAGGCATTCTCTGGTTGAAGGACGATGTCTATAAAGTGGTTGTGTGCTGTACTCGGAAGTGGTCTTGTTTCTGGGTATAGCTGCTAAAAATGGTTCAAATGGCTCTGAGTACTATGGGACTTAACATCTGAGGTCATCAGTCCTCTAGACGTAGAACTACTTAAACCTAACTAACCTAATGGTATCACACACATCCATGCCCGATGTAGGATTCGAACCTGCGACCGCAGCAGTCGCGTGGTTCCGTACTGAAGCGCCTAGAACCGCTCGACCACCACGGCCGGCAATAGCTGCTAAACGATTATAGGTGAAAACTTTTTCGCACTTTCCTTGTACACTCTCATGTGCCACGCCTGATTGTTTTGTCTACGCATCACATGGTAGATTAGTTTGCTTCACTGTGGTTACGGTGATGCTTCCCTTTAGTATTCTGTCTCTATGGGTGATACCGTCACTGGAACACACCAGAGGAGCTAGTGAAAGGAAACGTCGAGGGATGCTTTCCTGACAGATACTTTTGCTCCAGGAGAACGCCCCAGCACACTCTCTACTGGAAACAGTCACAAACGCTTCTTCTTTTGGCTAGCATATTTTTTCCTCTCACCCACATTCGCCAGATATGACGTCCACTGATTCTTCATCTTATCTCCGATGAAGAAACCACTGGGTGGAAATCATTTCCAGAAAGATAAATACGTAATTTTCGGGCGGAGCATTTACTCAACAGCCAAACTGCGGACTTTTACAACTAAAAGTCCTTGCTAAGTCAGCCGTAGTTGGCAAAAATATGTCCCATTGAAGGCTGAAACTGTGGAGGATACCTACAGCATCACCAATTTTCACAGTGGCAGCTTGATTTTTCCAAGTAAACATTTGAAGATCTTTGATTGCCCCTTATATGCAGTGTTGCTGTCCAATAAATACACTGGCAGAACACGAACGAATTAGTACACCCTTTCAGAGGTTTCCAACTAATTCAGGATTTTTTGTTGCAAAAGTGTCCATAGTGTACATGAAATCATTACATTTACAGATACATAGCCAAGCTGTTCTGAGGACCATGTGTGGACAAATGCTGCAACACCCACATTAGTAAATGGTGGAGCCGCTATGGGGGCTGTATAGGCACTGACTTTGGCATCCAGTCGATTGTACAGACAGCAAATACTGTCCTGTGATATGTTGTCCACACCTGCTCGGCCTGTTGAATTAGTTCTGTATGAGTTTTTTGGTGACTAGTCAAATGAGTCAGTTCTTGTGCCGTCATATTGCACACGCTCTCGAGTGAAATTAAGTCCAGAGAACGTGCTGGCCAGGAAAGGTGCGTACGTCTTGAAGAGCAGGATGACTTTCATGGGCAGTGTTTGGACCACCATTATCCTGTTGGAGCAACACACCACTTTCCTGTAGCATGAATGGCGACAGAGCAGGTCTAACAACATTCTGCACGTACCGAGTGCTGGTTAGCTCCACAAACAATAAAGATGAATGAGAGTTTTAGCATATCGCACTGTAGGCCCCCAGTCCTGGGGATGGGACAGGATGTCTGGGACGAATGCTCTCTATGGGAGACCATTACCAGCTGTATGTCATACGCACAAACGACCATCTCTTGCGTGCAGGCAGAATCTGCTTTCGTTGCTGAAGACCACGGCTGCCATTCCATCCTCCAAGTGACCCTCCGACGGCACCAATCGAGCAGCGCACGTCGATGCTGTGGCGTAAATGGAAGACAGGGTAGTGCTGTGCGTGCCGGTAATCCCACTGCTAATAAACTCTTCGCAACAGTTCGTGTTGAGACGTTGAGACGTCTAGCCTCACAAGCCGTCTCACCTGTGCTGTGGCAGCTGTACGATCTGCCATTGTTACCCTTACAATAGGACGATCCTGGCGAGTGTCTCTGCCGCGTGGACGTCCAGACCCTCGTCTGCGGATGTGAGAATGTTCACGTGATCACTGATACCAATATCGTCGCACAAATGCCGTAGCACGACCAACTTTTGTGTCAGTTTGCTAAATGACTGTCCCACCACCCGGAAGTCCACGAATTGATCCCTTTCAAACTCGATGACTTGGCTGTAGGAAGCACGAGTGCGTGCCCTTGCATGATTACCTGTTAACTTCACACTTAAAAAAAATCTTTATTCTTCAATACATATGATACATTAACAACCCACCACCTTAAACAATTAGTGGGTCCTAATTGATACAATACAAGTGTTATTACTACAGCTTATTCTATGGTTAGTTCTTTTACTCACACTATGGGCACTACTATTGGGTCTAGATACTGTTAGTCTATTTCTACTTGCACTAATCTACTTGACCTGCAGCGTTGCAGGTGTGCCAGTGTTGTATAAACCTACATTGTTGGCCGTGTTCACAGAGGTAATACGGGTGAACATGCCTCTGGCACCGGGCTAGCCCGGAGTGGTTGATCGCTGCAGTACTATACTAGGGTTCCTATCCTAGCTTATCGTACATCTAACCTAATTTAACCTAATGTCGAGTCCGGTGAGTGTCTGAATCGGTAAGAAATGCGTACCCTCCCCCTAATCCCAGACGTGGCGGATTCCAGCTATCAAGCAGCTGGCCAAGTCCACGCCTCGGCGGAACGGGACAAGTGCACGGAGTCAAGTCAGTGGAATGTGAGATCTCAATTGTTGTTCCTTAGGAATTCCTTTATGACTTTGTGTGAGATTTCGTTTGCCAATTTGTTCAAGATTGAGAAGTGGTCCTCATGCCTGAGCAGGTGGTACGTGTCATGGTTGGGTAACTGATGACGTACTTGTGCCGCTACGTCGTCGAAAAGGTGGCGCTCATACACCACATGTTCTGGGGTGCCTGGTGTGGCCCCACAGTCACACGCTGGTGTAGCCCGTTTCCCGAACCGGGAACCCGTAAAAAAGTGCAGCAGTCCTCTTGAAGGTTCACATTTTTGAAGGACTGAGCCTTCTGGGCATTCGCTATTTAAGGGTAGACACAGATGGCGCTGTGGTTGCTATGGCACTACACTACCTGTTGGCGGACCACGGTGAAGCTATTGTCAGTACATTCACTATCACCCAGATGCATATGGCATCATGGGATCAAAATCTACGTCGTCTTTCCAGGTGTACTACTTTTATCCAATAATGAATTTGCACATTGCTCTAGACAAATGCCATTATCGTTGGTGCAAATTCCTTTGGCCAGGACAACAAACATGAACAGACACGCGTTACATAGCGTACCACGCACTGATGAAGCAGAATTAGCACGTATCGTGTTTACTGCTGACTGGAACAGGGCTGCCTGTCCGTACAGTGCAAACCACGGCGGTGTAAGGGCAGGCGGACGGCGGGTTGGACACGACTGCCGCCGGCCGCACAGTACAATGTTATCTTGCGGCCGGCCGGCGCGCGTAAAACACAGGCTTGCCTGCACTCGACTGCGCGTCGACACGGGGCACGCGCGGTAGGGCGGCAGCGCTTGTAGCTCGCCGCTCACAACTCCAGCATTCGTAGCTCTGTCTTCGAGCAGCGCGTAGCACGCCGCCGGCAATTCTGAGCGACCAGTCGCTATAGTAACTGCAGTGGGGCCAGCCGGTCTGGAATGTCAGAGTACACGGTTCTGCCGCGTTTCCGACTGCTGCCAAGTCCAGGGAAGTCGTAAAAGCTGTTCTATGAACGGAGTGAACATTGCACCGTCGCAAATACATGGCAGTGCTGTTTATCCAATAAACTTTGTCGATGCTTACATGCTAGTGACAGAAACTACCTATGGATGACTATCAAATAATTTGCAATTCCAGAACAATATAGCCGTTAAACATGAGCATTCAGAATTCCAAATCTATTGTTTAATTAAACTACAAAACAGTCTCTCGGATATGTTCCTTATTACTTTGAGAACCAAACATGGAGATGCTTTATCACCCCTTTTTTCAGCCTCACTATGGGGCAGACAATCACAAAAATAATATCATCAAAACTTGGAAAAAAACCAGAGCACATTTTAACTTACTGACATATGCAGATGACATCATAATCTTAATGTAAAATTACAAAAAAAAAAAAAAAAATTGACTCACTTTTACCAGTATACAGCATACCTGGAACATGATTAGAACTTAATACCAGTAAAACCAAATACTTCATTATCCCACGGCAAACTAAAGCAGATCATGTCTTTGAAATTGGTTCAGAGAAAATTGAAACGGTAACTCATTTCACTTTCCTGCGAACTTTGCTAACTACAGACAACAATATGAAGATAAATAAGTAGTACAATATAAACAGTCAATAGGTATTATTTCGCATTACTCGACGCAATAAAAAGCATTTTTATTTCAAGAAATTCAAAGATTCGCATATACAAAACTCTTATTATACGTTTCCTGACATACGCTTGCGAGACATGATCATTAACAAAATTAGAACAAGCAAAATTAAGAATCTTTGAAAAATAATTTTAAGAAAAATATTTGGCAGGATTCGAGATAAGCACACAGTGGAATTGAAAATATTAACGAACGAAACGTATATGACCTACATGGAGAACTAGACATTTTATTCAAGATGAAAGCTAGGAGCCTTCGTTGAAATGGACACGCACTTCAAGCTACAGAAGAATAGAAAATTTATCAAGTACATAGAAGATATCTTCCAGAAGAACATCGCTTGGAAAACCAAGACTATGCTATTAAGACAACATCAGGGCAGGTATGAAAATATTACATATGATGCATTTACAAAATTAAATGCCGCGATGAAACCACCCGGCCAAACTCTGAGACGTCATCAGCAAAAAGGTTTCATAGCTTGTGAAGCTTGCTAATAATAATAATAATAATAATAATAATAATAATAATAATAATAATAGCCATTAACATCAGAATTCTGTGTGTCTATCCTAAATACTTTTATGTAGTATGGAGGCGGATGCATCACGCCAAGAGAAGGCTACATACATGTACGTCCTATAAACCTTCAGACCTTCTGTTATCAATGAAGTAATTGATTATTTATAGTTTAATTTAGCCTGATCAGGTTAGGAAATTAAGACCCTCTCTCATACATTGGCCTACGAACTAAACACAGCAAAGATTATTACCAAACATTGCCAATATCTCTTTGTACTTGTCATTGAGTTACCTTGATCTCAAATATTATTATGAGGAATCTGTAATTACTAACACAATATATTATTAGAAACGGATGGGATAATAACACAGTGGAGAAGACAGAACTGACAGGACTGTTTCAATACAGAACTACGTTGAAGAGGAAGGTGGGCGCAAAAGGTAGAGTGCCGAAAGGGGGAGGGGGAGGGGTTGGAGGTGGAGAAGATAGCTGTTGTGATGCAAGGGACTGCAGCCGGTCGTCGTAAACTTCACTCCACGATACTTCGACTGGCCACCTACCACTCATCTTCAGGTGAGCCATTAACGACTGACGAAGACATTCTCCACTCAGCACTATACAGCACGTTGAGAGTATGTCACGTATGCGTCAAGAATCGTGGCGACAGATGGACCACACCGCCCGGCGCCAGCGCCCTCGCTGGTGGAACTGTGAGGATCAGCTTTCTTCGGCTTTGCCCTTTGCCGCAGCCATTGGAGTATTCTGACGTCTTCGTCTGGAGCAAATCTCGGAAATGACGGGATTTTATGTATCATCCTGTAGGAAGCATCTGGCATGGTTGGTAAGTTTTCCGCATTTCGTACTTCAATGGATAGTTTTATAATGGAGTCCCAAAAAGATACTGCTGAGGCCAAATTAATATTTTGTCGTACTCCACTGAATGTCATTTGGAGATACGACATTCCTCAATTGCACCCTTGCTGGGTTACAAAGGTAAGTGCAACGTTTATGTTCTGCACAGCGTTCTTCAACTATGCGTGTAGTTTGTCCTATACAGGCCATGCCCCACTGGCAAGGAATTTTGTAAATTCCCGCCTTACTGGTCCCAGCAGGTCACCTGAAAATTACGAAGGATTCATGCTATTTTAAAGGAAATATTTCCGACGGAGGGAAGAAAAGCTAGGGACTTCACTTGTTCGTTCTCATCTATATCCACTTCCCGGTTCTTGGTTTTAGCTGAGAATGTCCTGTTAATTTGTCGGGTAGAGTATTCATTGTTTCTGCACACTGTCTTTAGGTGTGCAATCTCTTTAGGCAAACTATCTGATTCCGACACTATATATGCTCTGTGTGCAAGGGTTTGAAGTACACTTGAAGAGTTTAAATACAAATCAATATAAATAGGGTCCGCCCCCGTTATCTGAGTGGTCAGCGCGGCAGAACGTCACGCCAAGGGGCCCGTGTTCGATTCCGGGCTGTGGCAGGAGATTTTCTCCGATCAGGGACTGAGTATTCTGTTGTCCTCATCATCATCAATTTAAAAAAATGGTCCAAATGGCTCTGAGCACTATGGAACTTAACATCTGAGGTCACTAGTCCCCTAGAACTTAGAACCACTTAAACCTAAGGACATCACACACATCCATGTCAGAGGCAGGATTCGAACCTGCGACCGTAGAGGTCGCGCGGTTCCAGACTGTAGCGCCTAGAAACTCTCGGCCACCAAGGCCGGCATCATCATTTCATCTCCATCTCGCGCGCAGGTTGCCCAAAGTGGCGTCGAATGTAATGAGACCTGCACCAAGGCGGCCGGACATGCCCCGTGAGGGGCCTCCCGGCCAATGACGCCAAACGCCCATTTCCATTACTATTGCTATTTTTTGATATCTGTGAATGAAACGGAACCCTGTACAGTGACATACCGTATTGCTTATGCGGCATCCGAGGCCGGCTTAGACAACTCAGTGAGTTATGCTGCGTTGCTGTGGCACGGCCGCTACGTCACATGCCGCTACCGGTGGGTCGGCCTCACGAATGCGCTGTCGTCCCTTAGCCCGACTACCGTTGGCAGCCCGTACCCGTCGTCGTGGCTGATGTTGGTAGCCTGCTTCATTGTTTCAACCTCCTCTCTTATCTTTCTCTTGAAGATAAGTTTTTCCCTGTGGCTGTTGTGCCGTCAGACTTTCAAATTTGGAAATAATGTGGGAAATTTGATGGACTCTTTCGAAAGCTCCTCCTCAACCAAGTAATATGATCTTTGTAGAAAGGGCTCCACTACGAAATCTCTGATGGAATCCAGACATAGTGGTGCTGAAGGTACGATAGTATCTATGCTTATCTACATGTATCCATGATAATTTTCCACAGGGAGGAGTGATAGGGTATAAAAAAATAAGAAATGTTACAAATTTATCGCACATAGGTATTGAGAGCTGGCACGCAACACTCTAATTTCAAAAACAATGTCAGTCAGATCAATATTCATATTTTAGATCATGATCTCGGTGTTCCCCAGTACTACATTTGGTATGTGTGTACAGGACTTTTTACATGAGGAAATTGTGGGCAGAATGTTCACATAATTGCGCGTAGAGAACTTGTAGCCAAGGGGTTGTAGTGGAGGCGACGGAGAACGGAGAGAAAGATGGATTGCAGGCCACAAACGCTGAGTCCGGCGACCTGGCTGTGCGAGCTATTCTGGGAAGTAGAGCTCGTTGGATAGTACCTGCAGAGAGAATTTGGGCAATGGCACTCCCTTCTTTCCACTTAGGGTTGGAGCAGGAAGGCGAGGGTTCGCAAAACATTTTACTTGGGCGGGAAGACAGTCAAAATAAAAAATGGTTCAAATGGCTCTGAGCACTATGGGACTCAACAGCTGTGGTCATAAGTCCCCTAGAACTTATAACTACTTAAACTTAACTAACCTAAGGACACATCCATGCCTGAGGCAGGATTCGAACCTGCGACCGTAGCAGTCACACGGTTCTGGACTGAGCGCCTAGAACCGCTAGACCACCGCGGCCGGCGGGGCGACAGTCCATAGTAAAGGTGGTCGTATGGCAGAAAATGGGTGGAGGAAGCCATTTACGAGAGACTGCTAAATCTGAGCTTTTGTGCAAATGGTGGGCAAGTCATAAAACTCTGAGCATTCTCATGTTAGAAGCTGGGACGACACAGCCAGAGTGACTGGTGCACGTGTTTAGTGGAGCCAAGGCTGTAACTCTGGTGACGCCAGAAAGTCGCTGGTTCTTTTAGCGAGTGGCAGAAACATATATTTCATGGACGCGACTGCATGGGTCGCTTAACAGCATGGGTCGTAAATGGTGGACCTGGGAAGATTAGACATCTCAATAAACGAGGATCTGTGGCCCTGTCTAGGTAGACTTTTTTTGCCGAAACTTGTCCATGCGTACCATGAGAACAACGCCTCCCTAGTCTAAAACCTTCTTTTTCCAGACAAGAGAGATTTGGAGTCGCTGATTGGCTCCTCTTAGGATATAGCAGAAGCCAACTCCCCCAGGATGGGAACCCTGGCGCTGTGTCTGGATTGGCTACAAGGCCAACAGAACGGTCAAGAGGAGAGATTCAATGAATAGAGGATAGTTTAATTGGTTTCTAGAATGAGGAGGTGGTTTCGTTTTTGCTAATTCAGCTCCCGTACTGAGGCATTGGTGGAAAGTGATTGTGATTCTTTGGC
Source organism: Schistocerca gregaria (assembly GCF_023897955.1). Taxonomy (NCBI): domain Eukaryota; kingdom Metazoa; phylum Arthropoda; class Insecta; order Orthoptera; family Acrididae; genus Schistocerca; species Schistocerca gregaria. The sequence continues at coordinate 331,967,521 of NC_064923.1, forward strand.
TTCTTCTTTTTAATCTCTAGATTAAATAATTCTTTCTGTTTCTCTAGCTAAATGGAAAGACACAAAGAACTTCTTGAAGCCTAAAGTTGTGTGTTCGGTGTACTCTATATAATGGTCCATAATTATTCAAAAATGGTTCAAATGGCTCTGAAAATTATGGGACTTAACATCTGTGCCCATCGGTCCCCTAGAACTTAGAACTAATTAAACCTATCTAACCTAAGGACATCACACCCATCCATGCCCGAGGCAGGATTCGAACCTGCGACCGTAGCGGTAATGTGGTTCCAGACTGAATCGCCTAGAACCACACGGCCACACCGGCCGGCGGTTCATAATTGTACCAAGCTCTTTTCGAAAGATGAAGAATATATTTAGATACTATTTTAGAGCATTTATTAGTGTAAAAATGTTAACAAATGTTCAAAATATCCTTCTTTGAGAAACGGAAGTACTCGCGTTATTGTGGATTATAAGACTCTTCCAAAAATCTCAGAATACGTATTCGAATGATTTCATTAAATACAATGAAAAGTAGTCGTGTTTGTGATGCCTGCTGCGTAAATCGATAAACAGATAATCGTCCAAAGGAATGACATCTTGGAAACTTGTAGACAATGGAACGATTCCTTCTACAACTATCCACCTATTTTGGTGGATTTGATTTGATACATTTCGCTAAGTGTCACTGAAACGTACCTGAGATGCATTGTTAATAAACCACATGCTCACTCCTATTTGCATAGGCACATCAAAAAGGAGGCCTTCAACTATGTTCTTTGTAAAGATCCTCTCCCAGCGCTTCATACAGGTGCTTCCTTCAGATGTATATGTGATGCGTGACTCGGGGACAGCACTTTTCAGTCATTGTGTCGAGATACCATTAACGATAATTACTATCATTATTAGGGGAGAATCGGTTCTATGGCCACTACAGTCCTCTGATCTTTATTATTTACATTATGAGTGGGGAAATCGGATAATAATTGATTTATGAAACAAACGAATCGAATTCAGATGTGCTTCATCAGTGCATCTGGAAAGCCTTTGGAACCAACATTCAGTTTATAACAGACCATAATCCATCGAATGTATATGTGTGAGGAAGAAAGTGTACGACATTTTGAATATTTATAATCAGTTACTTTTTTGACAACTAAGGAAAGTGTACATTCTTCAATAATTCAAAATATGGGATATCGAATATAAGTGTGACTGGAATTTCATTCTACTTTTTGTGTGAAAACTCTATCATCCAATAAGTGAGAGTATATCTGTTATTTATATGAAGCAGTGGGTGTGTGTGTGTGTGTGGGGGGGGGGGGGGGGAGAATCCCCTACCAAAACGCCAGATCGATTTTAATTAAATCTGAAACAGAAACACCAGACCTCATAAGAACACTATTGTGGAGTTTATAGCCTCTGGGCTCCAACAGGGGTATACATAAAGGCAAAACATGTCTTTTTGCAGCGTCTGACATTTAGGCTGCCTTGCATTGCAGCCACGTTGTGTGGGAGAGATATCAGTTTGCCAAATCAATGTGTTTTACAGGGGAGTGTACATTTCAGGGGAAAAAACAGTTTTCAGGTCTGTGAGATGTAGGCTGCCCTGCAAGTCAGGTGTTTTGTGTTGGAATAGTATCACCTTGTTTCATCATGTGCTTTGCATGGCTGCCTACATGTCAGGGGCAAAGAATGATTTTTCAAGCCCTGATGTGTAGCCTCCCCTGCATGACAGACATGTTGTGGGAGCAGTATTGGCTTGCTTTGCTGATACATGAGCCTATTACCATGGCTGGGGACAGAGTGAGACTACTGAAGAAGGCAATGGATGGAGTGATGTAGAGGACAGATGGTTTATAGTGTGAAGGAGGAAATAGACAAATGGTGGAAGGTTTAGAGGAGTAATGAGCAGGTTCAAAAGGACGAATGGGAGGAGATGGATAGAGAGAGGAGGAGGAACATACGGTCAAGGGCAGAAGTAGGAAGATGTGGCTTAAATGTCGATTAAGTTGTTGAAGCGTTTACCCGTCATGTGAAGTTATACATTTTCCCGTTTTGTGGTAGGTTCGTACTGATAACACGGTCTCGTCACTCGTGATGATTACTTTTAGGAAACGATTACCGGCATTTTGCATTTGAATCAAGTCGCAACAGGTGTCCACGTGTCATTGATTTTGTTGTTTTTGTTGCAGGACAACTATGTGCATCTTGAAAACATTCTGAAGAGTACTAAGAAGATTTGTTTTGTAAATGGTGATGCACTGCGATTTGAGAGACAAAAACGTTGTTACACTACGTCCACACGTCCACTGTTTAACACTGACAGCTCAAAACTGACAAATCAAATGCAGATCTGTTGTTTACAGTTGTTACCTCAAACTGCCGCAGTAGCTGCTGCGCTGGGCTCGCTTATATGCCAGGTATGATATCAGTCTCGGGGACTTTATGAACAGATAGTGCATAGTGTAAGTAATATACATACAACTATAAAAGAAATACAGGTCGATGGTATGTTTCCGAATTGGCAGCCTAGGTAGACAAATTATTAAGCACATCAAAAGTCGATAGCTGCCCTAGCACTCGTCTTCAGATTCTGTGAGTAGTGGTCTTATGAGTGCTCGCTATCTAAACCATAAACGACTATGTAAAATTAATGATGCTACTGTGACGTGATAAAGAGAAAATGAAATACTTCAGTTTCTGCAGTTTATCAAAACTAATACCACAAAAGTCGACACACTTTTTTTTAAAGTGAACACGACACTGAGATACCTCACATCTGTCACCACCTATACACTGCTACAGACGTGTATAAGTTAAATTCAATGACAATCACACAAAATTCTGGACTTTTTATAACTTCGTCGTTGTTCTTGCATCTTCAGCTACATACGGTAAGTTGTAGGTCGTACGATCCGCAAATATCCACCGCAGCCAGTTTCACCTGACCTTCCTAAATTTTGTGGTTCATCTCGTAATGGGTCGAGTAATTTTAAGCTTCCAACTAAAACCAAAGCAAAAATTTTGCAGCATAAATAGGAGAATCGTGCTTAAAACACTACATTTTTAGGTTCATTTGTTTTAAATGTTGACTGTTGAACTATTTTTTAATATTTTGACTATCAAACCATCATGAGCAAAAAGTTTACTGTTTTTGTTAGCGGCCATGCATCACAGGCTTATCTAAGGCACATTTCACAGAAAACTCGCAAATTCGAGCATTATACAGACGTATTTCTTTTTCTATGAAGTCTCATTAAATAAAGAGTGAGAATGAAACATCAATTAATTTCAAATAAATTTAACTGGTTTAGTGATCTAAGAAAGAAATTAAACGATAATATCAGGGTGATTGAAACATTTTATTATTACTGTTGATTAGTCGCATAATGTCTGGACCTAACAGAAAACTAACTTGAATGTATCTTCGAAATCCGGTCGTAGAATCAATTAATAGTGTCTATGTGGTATCGACCTTAAGGACACGATTTGCAGGAAGATTATATTAACGACCAACAAATAAATTGCTCTAAAACTTATCAACTCATACATTCATCCCTACGGAACGGGATATTTTGTGTGTGTGTGTGTGTGTGTGTGTGTGTGTGTGTGTGTGTGTGTGTGTGTGTGTGTGTGAAACGACCAGTTGAAGGTAACATTTAATACTCGGAGCGGTGTCTCTCCCGTGAGTTTTGTTTACCACTTGGTGAGTAAGATACGCAGAAAAATGACAGATTTGCGGCTGTACTGATAACGCTGGAGCGAGCGTCTGTTACCGTGATAAGAAGAGTGCAGACGGCTCCACGAGTAAGTAGTAGCACTGTAAATACAACGCCGCTCTGTAGTTTAGGCCTTCTTACACCCTTAGTAAGAGACGCTTTATTTCCACGAGTTCCACGGCTACTATGGTTCACTTCAGTATCGCTTGTTGCACCTCAAATTTATGGATAGAGATAACTCATAAATCTTTGCAAAGCTACAGAGGTGACATATAAATACTTATTGCGCTTTGCAAGGCGCCTGCCTGCATGTGCAAGTAAACGCTCAGAGCGCTGTCGTGCGAAAAAACGTGGTTGAGTAAAACTCAGGTCAAAGTGGAACTGTGGGTTAGCGATGGCTATTCTGGAGATTAGGGAGACCGTAGCGTGATTTTAAGACGGTTACACGTGCTTATATGTGCAAATTCCTGGCTGGCTATCCTCTGCCTCAGAAACGCAACAGAGAAACAGTCAAAATTATTACCACACAAGCCGAAGTTGCCCACAGTGTTTCTCATTAAAGACTATTTTTCTTACTCAGGGTAACGTACGTTTGTCACAACAGAAGGACACCTGGCCGAAGAACTGAAAATGGGTGACGTTTTCATATTTCCGATAGGTCTGCAGACGACTTTATACATGTCACGTCGCTACAACATTGTCACAATCTAAACTGAAACTGAGAAATGATCACTGTTTGTTAAAACACACAATTGACTCTCAAAGATGGTTCAAATGGCTCTGAGCACTATGGGACTTAACTTCTGAGGTCATCAGTCCCCTAGAACTTAGAACTACTTAAACCTAACTAACCTAAGGACATCACACATATCCATGCCCGAGGCAGGATTCGAACCTGCGACCGTAGCGGTCTCGCGATTGCAGACTGTAGTGCCTAGAACCGCTCGGCCATACCGGCCGGCACCAGGATAAGTGGAGACACAAAGAAACGGTGTAACCGAAAACCGGTTGTTTCAGCCACAGCCGCCATCGCCAGCCGCTAGTCGCCGCGCTGCCTGGTCAGAGTAGAGCCGGAGCTCGGACCGCCTGGCCCTCGCCGCCGCGCCGGCCGACACGCGCCGGTGATTAATTCGTCTGGGCAGGGCGTGTCCCCCTGCTCCACTGCCGGCCGCCGCAGATACCATCGCGTGTCACAGCGAACATCCGCGCTAATGTTCATACAGTCCGCGTACCTGTCCGTCACGGTCTGGCGCGCAGGTGTTCTCGTTCGCCGCCGTGTGTGATGTAGGGCGGCTTGTCCAGCTAAATACGGTCTGATACAGATGTAGTCTGACAGTCGCAGTCGGTATGTGCCAAGCAGGCTCCGACCCGCCGCTTCTTACGGCAGAGTGATTACGTGCGCCCACTCGCAACTGCTGTGTTGGAGGGTGAATGAGATAGGTGTGATGATGTTCAGATGTGTGTGAAATGTTATGGGACTTAATTGCTAAGGTCATCTCTCCCTAAGCTTACACACTACTTAACCTGAATTATCCTAAGGACAAACACACACACACCTATGCCCGCGGGGCCGGCCGGTGTGACCGAGCGGTTCTAGTCTCTTCAGTCTGGAACCGTCCGACCGCTACAGTCGCAGGTTCGAATCCTGCCTCGGGCATGGATGTGTGTGTTGTCCTTAGGTTAGTTAGGTTTACGTAGTTCTAGGTTCTAGGTGACTGATGACCTCTGATGTTAAGTCCCATAGTGCTCAGAGCCATTTGAACAATTGTTTAGGGAGAGAGAGAGAAGTAGTGCCTATCCGTTCCATTCCAAAAAGTGTACTATAGTAATAAGGAAAAACATTAAGAGGTTGTACGATATTGAAATGTGTACGTAGTATTATGCCCAGTGCGCAGAGAATTCCTTGTTTTCTTTTATGTTCAACTGTACTGGAGGAGATTTTGTATCATTGCGGTGATAGAATCTCAGAAAACAAAAGAGGAGATATGAAACAAAAGGGTGGTCATGATCATTCAGTAGAGGCTAGCCATTTTGTTTGGACATTTCTGCCATAACCTCCCTGTTACTAGAATAGCCAAGCTCTGATTAAACTGACTGCTATACAATGTGGTCATACCAAGGTGGAGTGAGTCTATCGAAAATGTTTACAGACTGTGCCATATTTAATATTTATTAGTCAGATGCGTTTCATTCCATTGCGGTGAGATAGGTAAAAAGAAAAAAATTGTTGCAAAACAGTTGGGTGAAGGGGCTTTGCTATCAATGTTCAATAGCAGTGGCTACGACAAGTCATATCAATACTTCCGATGCACAAATATTAAAAGTACTCTCTCGGCAGGCCACAAATGTAGCAGGCCTGACTACTAGATGCCACAGGTGGGGGAGTTGCGACCAGAAAAGACATGGGTAGTAATCTCTCAGTTAATATAGAGTAATGAAATTTCAGGAACATTCTCTCTAGGTAACATATTCAAGTGATAACATTGCAAGATAACAGGTTAATGTAAACGCCAGATAAAGCAGTGTAAATAACTGGTTTAACCACCAGAATGTTGAGTGTAAGCATGCAAACGTTCTTGCAATGTGTTGTACAGGTGCCGGATGTCACTTTATCGGATGGAGTTCCAAGTCTGTTGCATGCACTTTCTCGATCAATACACGGACGGTTAATGCTGTTTGTGGATGAAGTTGGAGTTCTCGCCCCACGACGTGCCACGTGTGCTCGATAGGAGACAAATTTGGTGATCGATCAGGCCAAGACGACGTGTCGAACTCTGTAGAGCACGTTGAGCTACAACAGCGCAGAGCGTTATCCTATTGAAAAACACTTCCTGGAGTGGTTTTCATGAATGGCTGCACAATCACCGGATTGACGTACAATTTTGCACTAAGGGTGCGTGAATAACAACGGGACTGCTCCTGCGGTCATACGAAATTGCACCCCAGACCATAACTCCAGGTGTAGGTCCATGTGTCAGCTACATACCGGTTAGTTGCAGGTGCTCATTTGGCCTCCTTCTGGCGAACATCACTGGCACCGAGGCAGAACCGACCTTCATCAGAAAACACAACAGACCTGAGGCCACTGAAGTCGCTAACGAAGGTGCTTTGAGGTCAGTGGAAAGCACTCTACAGGCGTTTGGCTCCAAGCTGTCCTAGAAGTAACCCAGCTGTAGCAGTTCGTTGTGTCATTTTGGTGCCAACTGGTGCTTAGACTGCTGCTGGAGGTGCAGTGCGATACACCAGAGTCATACACGAATGCTATGGTCTTCCCTCACGGTAGTGCTACATGCAGACCGGAGCCCTGTCTTGTTGCGACGATACGTTCTCGTGGTCTCCGCTGCCATCAGTGATGTACACCACTTAAGTCTTTTTGAAATATCGCAGAAGGAAGATCCAGCTTCTTGTAGACCCATTACAGGATCTCGTTGAAACTCGTGAGGAGTTGATAACTCGTCTATGTCGCTTTAAAGAATTCTTGACTATTTTCAACTCACCACGTCCAATCTCAAAGGTAACTGACGTTCACAACCGTTATGGTGTGCATTTAAGCAAACCTGGTCTTCGTCCTCATAGTTGCGCTCCTGGCACCACTCTTATGCGAGTGGAGCGAAATTTGAATAGATATCATCTTTCAGGTGTAGAAACACGCCAGTCAACTTTTATTTACGGGGCACAACTCCGTCTTGGTGTTGCGATTTTTTATATCAGCGTATTATAGAAGCGAATCAAGAAGTTAAATTTTGCTCAGCGTACCCCCTTTCACGCAGAGCAAGTGACTGGATTATAGGCAATGCACAGTGCATACACGGGTGCCAGTGCGCCTGTACCCTGCCGCAGCTCAGTGGCGTAACCTGCACAAAATGACACGTGGCATCACTGGGAAGCACCAGTCAACATTTCGTCTTTCACACTGGCCTCTAAACTACACTTTAAGCAAGTGCCTTCAGAAAAGGCTATAATGCTCAAATTAATTTTTGATATCAACAAATAAATAAATTCCTCTTTTTTAAATTATTTTTCCTGCTATAGGCAGTCCACGTGTAGTGTAATCTGTACTTTGTAAATCGTTAGTTACATACATAAAAAAAGTCTTGTATCAACCCAGTTCCCAAAACTCCTGAAGATAGACGTTGACTGTCGATATTGTATCACAGACACAGTCACCACAGTCACTTTGACTATTCAGAGATGTCACTAAGCCCGCCTAAGGATGTAAACAACTATGCATGAGCAGCGCCTATGAGATGGAGAGATTCTGACAGCCGATCAGTTCCAGTCATTCCACCAGGAAGGAAGTACACAGCTCGTGTTGTCTGTAGTTCAACCATGCCTAGACGGTCAATACCGCTGTTCGATCGCGTCCGCATTGTTACTTTGTACCAGGAAGGGCTCCCAACAAGTCAAGTTCCAGGCGTCTCGCACTGAAGCAAAGCGATGTTTTTCGGGCATGAATGAGATGCAGAGAGACAGCAACTCTCGATGACACGCCCCCCTCAGGGCGCCCAAGAGCTACTACTGCAGTGGATGACCGCTACCTACGGATTATGACTCGGAGGAACCCTGACAGCAACGACACCATTTGAATAATGTTTTTCGTGGAGCCACAGGACGTCGTGTTACGACTCAAATTTTGCACAATAGGCTGCAGGATGCGCAACTTCACCCCCGACGTCCATGGTGAGGTCCATCTTTGCAACCACGACACTATGCTGCGCGATAGACATAAGCCCAGCAACACCCTTCAAACAGACAATGATTAGAAACGTGTTTGGAGGCAACCCGGTCAGGATGAAGGCCTTAGACACACTGTCCAGCGATTGCAGCGAGGTGGAGGTTCCCTGCTTTTTTGGGGTGGCATTATGTGAGGTCGACGTACGCCGCTGGTGGTCCTGGAAGGTTCCGTAACGGCTGTACGATACGTGAATGCCATCCTCCGACCGACAGTGCAACCATATTGGCTGCATATTAGCGAGGCATTCGTCTTCATGGACGATAATTCGCGCCCCCATCGTGCACATCTTGTGACTGAATTCCTCCGGGATAACAACATCGGTCGACTAGAGTGGCCAGCATATTCTCCATACATGAAACCTATCGAAAATGACTGGGATAGATTGAAAAGGGCTGCTTATGAACGACGTGACTCACCAACTACTCTGAGTGATCACCGTTGAGGAGTGGGACAATCTGGTCCAACAGTGCCTTGATGAACTTTTGGATAGAATGTCACGACGAATACAGGCATGCATCAATGCAAGAGGACGTGCTACTGAGTATTAGGGGTATCGGTGTATACAACAGTCTGGCCCACCATCTCTGAAGGTCTTATTGTATGCTGGCACAGCATGCAATGTGCAAGAAAAGGGCGAAAATGATGTTTATGTTGATCTCTATTCCAATTTTTCTGGACGGGTTCCGGAACTCTAGGAACCGAAGTGATGTAAAACTTTTTTGGTGTGTGTATTATGCTGTCGAAATAGCAAAACTCCTGTACTACTTGTAGTGTATCATTACGTCACCTAATTCCTTGAGCATCACACGATTTATTTCTTCAGTATTCCATTACCCTTGTTTTAATCTCGTTCATAATCATCTTATAACCTCTTTTCAAGACACTATCCACTCCATTCAGCTGGTCTTCCAAGTCCTTCGTTGTCTTTGACAGAATTACAATGTCTTCAACTAATCTCCAAGTTTATATTTCTTCTCCATGAACTTTTATTCCCTTTCCAAATTTCTCCTAGGCTATTCTCTCAGATTGGGCAACGGCCTTGCCGCGATGGCTACACCGGTTCCCGTGAGATCACCGAAATTAGGCGCTGTTGGGCGTGGCCGGCACTTGGATGGGTGACCATCCAGCCGCCATGCGCTGTTTTCCATTTTTCTGGGTGCACTCAGCCTCGTGTTGACAACTGAGGAGCTACTCGACCGAATAGTAGCGACTTCGGTTAAGAATACCATCATAACGACTGGGAGAGCGGTGTGCTGACCTCACGCCCCTCCTATCCGCATCCTCCCCTGAGGGTGACACGGCAGTCGTATGGTCCCTGTAGGCCACCTGTGGCCTGAAGACTGAGTGTTTTTTTTCTCACTGGTTCCTCATTATAAGATTGTATAATATCTGGGATAAGTTAGAACCCTTTCTTTCTCCCCTTTAAGGTGCTCCTTGTCCTTCACGTGTTTCGACTTTTATAGCTGCAGTCTGGTTTCTGTACAATTCAGAAATAGCCTTGCATTTATTCCTGCTAACTTGAGAATGTCGAAGAGGTCACTCTAGCCAATACCGTTAAAAGCTACCCCATTCTGCAAAAGCTATAGATGATATTTCACAAAAACAGTATAACAAGCTGTGAACTTGCAGCTCAAGAAGAAGTAGCTCGGAGCCTCGGAAGAAAAGTACCTTCACGATTTGGCGATAAACGTATTTATACTCAAGAGGGCTTGAAAACATATCATAAACGTTCGATAAATCGCGAAGTGACATAAGTAATATTGTAGACACCTTGCCACTGGAGCACGGCGGTGACTGAATTAGGACAAGCGAGGGTAGGAGGTCACAGCAGCTGTCACGTCGCTGTAGCCCGACATTCTCTGGTGAATCCCGCCAGTGGCTGTACACAGCTCCAGTGTCTCGTTTTCTTTTCTGCTCTCTCGTCGTGTGGAGACTGGACCACGAGCAGAGAGAATGGAGCCACTCCAGGGAGGTCTCTGCAGAGAGAACGTAAATAGTGGCGAGCGCGGTAAAATTAATGACAGTAGCAGGCGCGCTGCCCGGAGATCTCCAAAAAAAGTGTCCGGCTCTGTGGCGTCGTCGCGGCTGCACGGTTCGGGGCCATAGCTTCTGCACACCCACTTAGCTGGCGCTGCCTCTTGTCGGTGCTGCGCGTCAGGTGGCTAACGGAGTTATCTTGGCCGCACTTGGGGTCTCTTATCGACCTCTCGGTTGTTCCCTGCGCTACTAAGTAAGCTACTGCTGCATACCGTCGCTGGTCTGACTCGTATCTCCCCACACACAGTGGCATGCAGTGTAACTACCGTTGTTCTCTCAACTTAGCATTCTCACTGCTGCTGATTGTACTTCTTGGTTGTAGCGGTCTGACTTTTCTGCGTACATTAGCAATTAATTTGCCCCTCTGAGGTAGTTACTTAAAATAAAAAATAAAAATTAGTTGATGTGTTAAAAGTGTTTGGTAAGTGGTGAGGTAAGAAATGCAAGAGAAGGACAATCCTTTTATTACCTGTTATTGCAAAATCTGTTGTATGTGAGCTTACGAGGCGCTACGCAGTGGTATATCCCAGGGGTTTCAGTAACTTCACAGAGGATGCGTGAGCAGTGCAGGGGAGAAAAAAGCGAGCCGGACAGCACGGAGTCTTCACACGTTGTTGCTGTCCCACAAGAATATTTGTTTAAACTTTGCAAACCGCCAGTCTTTGTTTTGTGTTCGATACTGACTGACGTAATTCTTTTCATTCGATCAGACCAGGATGGTAGATTTTAATATTATTTGATTTTATTTCGAGATGCAGTCACTGTAACCCTGGAAGACAGTATGTGACTATATTCGTTATTCAGCATTTCACTACATTTCTTTTACATGACAAGAGAATTTGTCTTTCGTCCTCTTTTGCTTGGCCTTATCGCGTGTCTTTAACGAGTTGACTTGTTATTCTGTATTCGCCATTGTTGGTTTAAAGGAAGCTAGGAAGCCCTTTCTGTCGCGTTCCAGTGAGCCTCCTTCCCTCCCCGCCCTGAATTAAACACCTGTGTACCATTTGCCTGCATCTAGTGTGTGGTGTGCGTACTGTAAGACCTTCAGTACAACACCATCAGATTATTTGACTCGTCGCTCTAACGAAGTAGGCGAGTGTCAGCTATATGTCTCGTGGTCTTATCGTGGCGTGTTTGTCTTCTGCCGTTAGGTCAGACGATAGAAATGCCAGTTTCACGCTTAGAGTAGCAGATTGACGGTGACCAACTTTAAACAGAACTTGATTAATTTTCACACACATTTACTAAAATAATAAAAATCATAGATATTAGATGACTTGACCCTGGATGCTGTTTGCAATTGACAATCTGAAGTTCCTTTGGTCTCGGTACGTTAATCTTATTCTCGCATATCTCTGATACTTGACAAAGTGTCTATACATTTCTCTTCAAGGCTATCTACAGGATTATTATAATCTTATTAGGTGCAGACTGAAACTTGACTATAGACTGATACAGAGTAATGCAGAATGACTAATAGGGTGTCTGTACACTCGTTATAATACCTCGAGCGTTCAGGTACCACTGCGCGAGTGTGATCCACGAGGAGAAACGGTTCTACGTTACCAGATATCAATGGCTGCGTTACATATTAATACGCGGATCGGTGGAAGCAGGATTTGGTCTGTCTCTAAGGGAGCGCCATCTCTTAGTGCGGAGACGGACGAGCGCTGCGCCTGAGCTGTTGTGCTTAGCGGCGCGCGCTGTAGTGGGGAAGTTGTGTACGACCTGACTACGCGGAACGATGTACACAACATAGTGTTATCTCAAGTGAAAGTGTACAAACTTTTTCTAAATGTTCCCGATTCAGAGGCGGAAAGTGAGTATGTGGAAAACCGCCTAAAAATGCCCAGGCTGGCCGCCACACCGGCCGTCGTCGTCAATACGCCGGGCGGATTTAATCTGCGCCATGCGCTCCTCGCTAAACCCAGGAAACAGCTTGATAACGCGAGCTTCTATCAAGGCGAGTCAATTAGGTAGTAGTGTGGTAATTTCTTTTTACTTAGTTAGATAGTGGTACGATCCCTGGTGACAACATGATTTTTGAGAAGAGTTTCAAAAACTTAGAATCAATACAAGAACACCTGTGATTTCTTTCCAGCATTGAACCATTCATAACTTTTCGAGAATAGTAGTGAGTGGTAGACGGATTAAATGTTCTTTTATTTGCACATTTAATTTAATATTTTGATTCTATGTATCATGAGAATGAGCCAAAATTTTTCAGTTCTTGTTCGATTTCTGATTTTACTAAAGGAAATAATAGGAATAAAAAACCGAAGAACTGTTATTTCAGAAAGCGGTTATTTTGAGCAGGTTAAACTGGTGTGAATAAAAGCCTACAAAACCGAAAACCAGTTGTTTGAGTCATGGTGTTGCCGAGATAAACATCCTCATTCGAAGGACGCATTACCGCCAACGGTATCACCAGCTCCAGCTTGTGAAACTCCTTTGAGAGGCTTGGAATTTAATCCATCACGCTGATTGCAAAATCTTTCAAGCATGATTTCTCCGTCTCCATCGCTCCTTCTTTTGCAAGTGAAACTTCCTTGCACCACCCAGAAACGACAAGGCTAACTCCGAGTCTAGCGCCACCTCACATGAGTACAATAGCGACATCAGCAACGGAGATGGGGTCCAATGTAAAGTTTCTTGAAACTAATATTCAAATCGGTTTCGTTATTATATGCTAGAAATGACACGATAGTCACCAAAAAATTAGACTTGGTGAAAAACCTTCTCCATGTGAAGAGCGCTCAAGTCAAAAAGTAATCATTACCGTCATGATCTCTCCAAAAAATCAGGTGCAGTAAGTTATGTGACTACGACGAAAGTTTCGTCGTCAGCCCAGTTTCTGTGCCCTTCTGTTCGCAGAATCTTTGGTATTTGTGCGACATTCGGCTTCGATTCGGCTTCCCTGGTGGGCGCAAGCAAATCTCTCTCAGCGGCAGAAAGCACGCCTCTGGAACTGGCCTTTGATCTTTGCGAGAAAAAAGTCGTCCTTATCCAACAGCTTTCGTGCTCTTTGAACTCTGAATCTGGAACGCCAGTTGGTTCTCAACTTCACTGAGGCGAATAAAGCCAGACTCAGATAATCACTGTCACCTGAATTCTAGTAATGTAGGCGAAGAGAAGTTAAGAGTTCGGCGACCTCACAAGGATGTATAAATATTGCTGTTCTACGCAAGAGTATTCAGAGTGGGGAAGTTACTTTTTCTTCGAATGTCTCGCCTGTCAATTCACCACTTTTACTCTTCTCAACCTACTGCTTGTCCCTGAATTACGTAAGATCACTGTGGAATTTAGAATTTTTCTCATTTGTACAGCTTAGAAGGGAAACTCCCCATCGCATACTCCACACATTTAGTGGTAAGATGGCTCAATGGATAGTCTGTCAAAAACTGAACACAGATCAAGCATGAAAACAGAAAGAAGGTGTACTGAACTGTTACGAAAAAGCAAAATAGAAACATTGAGCGGTCCAAGAACAAGAGCACCGCGAAACAACAACGGCGTCGTGGGTAAATCGTCACGATGGTTGATATCCAAGCAGGCGAGCCGTGTTCAAGACTCCCTTGTGCCGGTTTTTTTTTCACATTATGAACTGTCCGTCCGGTCACTGAAACGTTTGTTCTCTTTCTGTAGTCTTTGCAGTTGTCATACGATACATTGGTTATCGAATATCAGTCATGTGGTAAGAATACGTTACCGTCGCAAGTAAATGTGATGGATAGCGAGAGCAGGCGAGATATCACGTAGACGTCTCACCGAGTTGAAAACTACAAATTAACGGGTGTGAACTATGTTAGAACAAAGAAATTAAAACGTCAAGACTTCCAAAACGGAACGCAACTTCAAAAACGTTGAAAGCATATCTTTTGACAGAGTGCTGAGAAACTGTATGATTGTAAAATTGTTGCGTTCATCTGTTGCAGCTTATGTGAGAAATAATTATGTTTTCATCATTTTATTGTGAGTGATCACATTCACATTCTTACGAACAACTATATCGGGAAAGGAGACATATCTCACTCACTCACCAGTGGTACAAATTAGGCGCGTCGATGACAGATTCCTATCGTATGACACACGCACTGTCAGTAATGGCGTGTATGGCATTTTACACATGCTTTCCGGCGGAGGATTCGGTTGACTTGTCGCCTTGTCATCAAACTGCATGAACACCAGCAGTCAGCACCGGAATATAATGGCGGGGATTTTTGAATGTAAGTAACTAAAAATCTTCGTTTTAGTAATTTTTTTACGTCGTTTAATATCGTTGTGAGGCACAATTACAATTAGACATTGCCTGATATCTGGTTTTGGCTCTAGGGCACCACTAGCTGAGGAAAATTTCATCATTTGGGAGAACAAAACGTGCAAGCTAATGTAAAATGTATCTTAACGTGAACAACCCGTCTGACGATGTATCTATCGGTTCTAAACCGACAACGGCACTATTTAAACGAATTAATAGCATTACAAAAAGTGGCTGGTTACTGTTATCTCCTCTGTAAGAATCAATTTATATTAAATAAATTTAAGTTTTTCAAAATGGTTCTGAGCACTATGTGGTCATCAGTCCCCTAGAACTTTGAACTACTTAAACCTAACTAACCTAAGGACATCACACACATCCATGCCCGAGGCAGGATTCGAACCTGCGACCGTAGCGGTCACGCAGTTCCAGACTGAAGCGCCTAGAACCGCACGGTCACAGCGACCGGCTTTAAGTTTTCAATACATCCCAGTGGTTACCTGGAAATTGCCGATCTGGAGCGTACAAAATACTTGTTTCATTCTGTGGCACTGTTTGAAGAATTTACTGATTGCAGCACCGTGTTTGTGGCATGACGTTACTCATACACGACAGCTTTATTGTCATTGAATTCTTCTCACCTTTGTTCAGCGAGTAGCGAGCTCACTCTTCTATGATTTGGTATTTTATTTTAAATTTGTCACCGGGTAGTCTTCCTAACAATTAACATAAACCAAGTAACTCGTGTCCACCATGTACCTAATCGTACATGGGAAACAGCCTAAAAGCTACATGCTGGAGCATGTAAGATACTCCACAGTAATGTCGCTGCACAGGTTGTAGCGTTTATGGTGCTGTATGTTGAAAATTGCTTTACACTACGAGTTTATACTGACAACCAATTTGTTGGTGCTGTAATTTTAGTAAGAAGGTGATCAACATAAATTTACTTTTCTGTATACTCAGTTATCTGATTAGCCCACACTGACCTGTTATTACATTTATCCTTAATTATTGCAATATAATGTCGCAGGAAAACGTTTTGTTGCACGGTTAGGCTTTCAAAAACAATTCTCCTTCATTCCCTAATGGGCATAAGTTTTCTCGAGATGAAATTACTCTGCCCCAAAAACGTAATGCACCATCAGTAAAGATAGGTATTGCAGCCATCAAGGAGACCGAAAACTAAAGTTGGAATGGGATAACACAACAATGTGTTATGCACCACTGCACTCTGCGTTTCCGAGCTAAAGTGGAACAACACAGATTGCGGCCAAACTGGCAGGGCTTCACCATGAATTATGAAGCAACGCAATCTGCTTCGGAGGAAAACCTGGAAGCACTCACGCAGCGTAATCTGTGCAGACCATAACCGTACAGTGTACAGCTTCATGTCGGATGCTGCGCAGCGGTCAGCGCTGCAACATTTATTGGAGCACCCGGGCCACAACGTGTCTGCCTCATGTGGCACGGCTGGCTGCCCGCAGCCTCATGTGGCACCTCCAAAACTCAGCCGTCAGCACAGCTAGCAGCTGCCGATTTTTCGTATGTCGACTTCTTTCGGAGTCACTGCTGCAACCTCACATGCAATAATGAGTTGTTGCCTCTCCTGAAGTTTAGCGTCAAACTGATTTATAATTTCTTTTGTTTTATGGTGTTCGCTATAGGCTTGTAATGTAATTTAGCTGATCCTGTCTTAAGTATTTTCTACTGAGACCATACGTTTTTCTTGCTTCCACAATTTCACGATGGTGACGAAAACTGTAAGGCCAAACCAATGTTCAATTGTTAATAAGCTGTCTAGTACTAGATTTCGCAGTACTAGGGTCATACCGAAAGTAGGGAGAAACAATTTTTAATTCCTTTAATATTTACTTTTTCAGATACCAAGTACACCATAGTAATCTGTAGTCTTTCCTCCCCCTTTTCAACATCGTGTCCATTTCCTCGCACACATTTTTCCCATTGTTCTACATGTTTGAAAATACCCTTACTATAGAACTCCCTTCCAGCTGCAGGAACACACCGACACACTGTTTTCTGAATATCCTTCACCGTCTCACAGGGTTCATCGGATGTCACAATGCTCGTCCAAGATTCATCACCTTCATTCTGAAATTTCTGTAGAAGGTTTTGGCTGATGGTTCTTCTCTGAAGTTTGTGGTCTTCCCTCAATAAACGAGGGACCCAACGGGTACGAACTCTTCCATAGCCTAATCTCTGAATCACTTCATGCTCTGTTTTGCGTCCTACTGCAAGCTTAGCAGCGATTTCACTCTGTGTTACACGCCAGCTCCTACCTTGCTGTGTTACTTGCAGGCAGTTCGCTGACGACCACTAAGAGGTTCATCTAGGCTCCTCGTTTTCCCATCTTTGAAATGCTTCACCAATCACCTAACACTGATAGTACCCACGCAGACATATCCACAGGCACACCAAAGTCTGGGCTGAATTTCAGCAGCGAATTTTTCCCTCTTTAACAAGGATTGCACTGAGAGACCGCTGTCGAAACGAAACATCAACGTCCGACTTTTCGGAAGTACAGACTCTCGTCAGCTGAAAGACGTTAATAACGTCACAATATAGCGACGTGTGGTGGATCTGTAGACAACGAATCTGAAGCCGTTTTTGTTACATTGTTCAAATTTGAATTTTAATATTGGGTTGCTCACGAAATTCATTATCACCCTCTCATTTTACGGAACTAAATACAACCAAAAAAATTATTGCCTCAAATTTCCTTTCTCTTTCAGGAACACAGTGGCGAGTTCCAATAGGTATTCTGGCCCCCTTCAACTCGCCTCATCTGAACCCGATCGGACACATCTGGGATGTGATTGAACGTTGGGCGAGAGCTCGTCGTCGCCCTCGTCCGGAATTCATGGGAATTAGACGACTTGTGTGTGCACATGTAGTGCCAAAACCTTCCAGCGACCAATCAAGTCCTCATTGATTCCATGCTGCAACATGTCGCCCCTGTTATCCGTGCCAAAAGAGGATATATCAGCTATTATGTAGCTGGTAATAATTTTTTGGCTGATCTTTCTATTAAAGTGATTAACGCTGCTAGATCGGAGGTTAATGTAAGCGTGAGAAAAGTCACTGTAAATGTGAAATGCTGGTAAATTAATGACGGATGTAACTTTCAGAATGTTGAATGCAAATAAGCAGGCGTGTATGCATTGCGTTGCATAGGTGACAAATGGCAGTCTGTGGGATGGAATTGAATGCCTGTTGCCCTTGGTCGGACAATACGCAGACAGTTAATGCTGGTTCTGGATGACGCTGGAGTTGTCGGCCGACAATATCCCATACCTGTTCAATTAAAGACAGAGCTGGTGATCGAGCAGGCCAAGGCATCACTCTGAAGAGCATGTTGGGTTACAACAACGGTTTTTGGGCGAGCGTTACCCTGTTGGATACATCCCTGGAATGCTGTCAATGAATGGAACTACAACAGGTTGATTCACCACACTGACGTACAAACCTGCAGTCAGAGTGCGTGGGATAACCACAAGAGTTTTCCTGCTGTCCCTACGAAATCGCATCCCAGACCGTAACTGGAGGGGTAGGTCCAGGGTGTCTATCATGTGGACAGGTTGGCTGGAGGCCTTTATCCGGCCTCCTTCAAACCAACTCACGGCCATTAATGGCACCTAGGCAGAATCGACTTCCATCAGAAAACACAACAGACCTACGCACTGCCGTCCAAAGAGCTCTACTTGGAGACTACCGACGTATAAAAAGCAATGGTTTGGCGTCAGTAGGATGCACGCTAAAGAGTGTGTGGCTGGGAGCTGTCCTTGAATGACCGATTTGTAATAGCTCGTACCGAGGTGCCATATACTGATGAGATTGCTGCTACAAAGTCAGTACGATGCACTAAAGCCATACGCCTAACACTATGGTCTTACCTCTCGCTAGTGCCGCGTAACCGTACAGAGTACTGTCTTCTTGCGAGCGTACACTCTCATGACCACCGCTGCAATCATTCATTTACAGTCGCTACGTTGCTGCCAGGCCTTTCCACAGCACCGCAAAAGGAACATCTTTTTAGGCGACATAGTTCAAACTCAGTAAGGTGTTCATAATGGCGTCTTTGTCGTCTTAAAGCCTTTTTTGACTAACATCAATTCAGCAAGTCCAATCTCAGAGGTAACTATTGCTCACTACCGTTTCAGTGTATTTAAAGCCAACCTGATTTGCATTATCTTAGTGGTGATACTAGCGCTACTCTATTGCAACTGACGCGAAATTTGAATAGACGTTTTCAAATGGAGAAAGACGCCTACCAACTTTCGTTTATGTTGCACAGCCCTTTCTCAGCGTTCCGATTTTTTTTATAGTCATTGGAAGTAGTGCGCTAAATCTCTAGACCACATACCAAAAAGTATAATTTAGCATAGTCCAGCAGACGATGGTTATCATACGACCAATCTAATTTCCAGGTGCACGCTTGTCAACTCTACTGGGTTCTTTCTTTTATGTTCTATTTTCTCTACAGTTCGTTTGTCAAGATTCATCAGCTGTAAGTATTGAACCAATATGATAATTGTAAAATAATTTAACAGCATTGTTAAAATTCTTTATATAGCAGTATCTCTTTATATATGATTCTGTGTTGGTAATAAGCTGTTGGCAGCATGGTTCAATAAAGCAAAGCTAAATATGGAAAAAGAATCTCTCGTGCAAAATAAACACGTTTTCAGAAGACATGCTGCCTGGCAAGCTCATCGACAGTTTCAGGTTTCTGAAGGTTGTGGGTTGATATGCAATAATATACCCTCAGTTGTCACCTCTGTTACCATATGCCTCGATGTGGTTTAAGTAGTCCTCAGTTCTAGGGGACTGATGACCGCAGCAGTTAAATCACATAGTGCTCAGAGCCATTTGGACCATTTGAAGACGACACCCACATATTCCCGTGTTCACCCAACGATATCCTTACGGGTGCAGTAGGCATAGGATCATCGACGTCGAACCGTGGAGTAATATATACGTGTCGCCTGGTAGTATGAATCACCGTTGTTATTACATCAAGCGGATTGTGAGTCCGGACACGTCGCCATGCTGGCGAACTACTACCCGAAACCACTGACGCAGGCCAGTAAAGACAGTATCATACACTACGTTGGATATTCACGTGATCTTTCATGGTTTCATATAGCAGTAACCGATGGTACCATCAAACCTGTCGATTGCGGGAACATTATCAGGGACCTCCTGTGTTGCTTCACCTTTGATATGTTTCTGGACGGCGATGGCATCTTCCATCAGGATAAATGTCCATGGTAAAAAGCCAGAGCTTTTCTACAGTTATTTGATGAGTATGTTAATGAACTTCCGTTGATGTACTGAACACCAAACATTCTCTATCACAGCCAAATGGACATACATCTGGGACACTATCTAGCTTCACATCTGCACCCACAAACCACCGATCTGTAGTTTATGGGAACTGTGCGCATACGTGTGCTGTCATTCAGCTCCGGTAACCTACTAACTACTTGTCGAATCAATGAAACTCAGAGCTGTAGCTGAAGTGCGTTCCAAAGTTGTAAAACCACGCTATTAAGCAATGTGTTCGCTCACTGTGGGTATTTTTGTTTGGGAACATATGTCCGAAAGCTGTGAGTTTGCATATTAGAAGAGAAAGAATATCGACGCACATTATAAGATGAAGGCTTTGAACAACCAAAACAGCAACATTTGAGATGTCTTACAAGCCTTCGAATTTTTGCAAGGATTCGCCATCCATGTGTAGGGGTATGTACACAACGGTGGACTGACCAAACGATAGATAATTCCTTACATCTAACTGGTCATAAGTGCTTGATTTTCCTGCAAGAAGTACTCTTGAAGTTCTTTAAGTCGTGCCGCTAAACAAATATAAAGACTGTCATGTGTTGTTCTAACATGTTGTACTTACACGCCTGGAAATTGAAAAAAGAACACATTGACACCCGTGTGTCAGACCCACCATACTTGCTCCGGACACTGCGAGAGGGCTGTACAAGCAATGATCACACGCACGGCACAGCGGACACACCAGGAACCGCGGTGTTGGCCGTCGAATGGCGCTAGCTGCGCAGCATTTGTGCACCGCCGCCGTCAGTGTCAGCCAGTTTGCCGTGGCATACGGAGCTCCATCGTAGTCTTAAACACTGGTAGCATGCCGCGACAGCGTGGACGTGAACCCTATGTGCAGTTGACGGACTTTGAGCGAGGGCGTATAGTGGGCATGCGGGAGGCCGGGTGGACGTACCGCCGAATTGCTCAACACGTGGGGCGTGAGGTCTCCACAGTACATCGATGTTGTCGCCAGTGGTCGGCGGAAGGTGCACGTGCCCGTCGACCTGGGACCGGACCGCAGCGACGCACGGATGCACGCCAAGACCGTAGGATCCTACGCAGTGCCGTAGGGGACCGCACCGCCAATTCCCAGCAAATTAGGGACACTGTTGGCCCTGGGGTATCGGCGAGGACCATTCGCAACCGTCTCCATGAAGCTGGGCTACGGTCCCGCACACCGTTAGGCCGTCTTCCACTCACGCCCCTACATCGTGCAGCCCGCCTCCAGTGGTGTCGCGACAGGCGTGAATGGAGGGACGAATGGAGACGTGTCGTCTTCAGCGATGAGAGTCGCTTCTGCCTTGGTGCCAATGATGGTCGTATGCGTGTTTGGCGCCGTGCAGGTGAGCGCCACAATCAGGACTGCATACGACCGAGGCACACAGGACCAACACCCGGCATCATGGTGTGGGGAGCGATCTCCTACACTGGCCGTACACCTCTGGTGATCGTCGAGGGGACACTGAATAGTGCACGGTACATCCAAACCGTCATCGAACCCATCGTTCTACCATTCCTAGACCGGGAAGGGAACTTGCTGTTCCAACAGGACAATGCACGTCCGCATGTATCCCGTGCCACCCAACGTGCTCTAGAAGGTGTAAGTCAACTACCCTGTCCAGCAAGATCTCCGGATCTGTCCCCCATTGAGCATGTTTGGGACTGGATGAAGCGTCGTCTCACGCGGTCTGCACGTCCAGCACAGGACTACATCGAGCATCTCTACGATCGTCTCCATGGGAGAATAGCAGCCTGCATTGCTGCGAAAGGTGGATATACACTGTACTAGTGCCGACATTGTGCATGCTCTGTTGTCTGTGTCTATGTGCCTGTGGTTCTGTCAGTGTGATCATGTGACGTATCTGACCCCAGGAATGTGTCAATAAAGTTTCCCCTTCCTGGGACAATGAATTCACGGTGTTCTTATTTCAATTTCCTGGAGTGTATATATACGCGCGTGTCTTGACTGATGACGATGATCGTCCGCAGTGCCTCAACAGGTGCGAGGCTAGCCTGAGAAACTCAGGCAAAAATTGAAACATTATTCTCAACAGTAACTGTTCCACAAAAGTGAAAGTCACATTACACGTTGTAATGTGAAGCTTCAAAGAACCTCTTATATTCGTACACAACTGGTTAGATGTAGTCAGCAACAGCCTCAGAATTTTAGTCTGGCGATACTATTTTTCACTTGCAAGAATCGTCGTTGGGTGACTGCTAACTATATACAATTACTTATCCAGTAATCCCATTTCTGTATACTGATTGACGGCTCTCCGTAAATTGCAAGAAATAGACTTTAAAAAAATATTTCAAACATACATATCGTTTAGGAAGATCGATATGATATCGCATTCGAATGGAATGGAATACTTCCCTTCGGCATACACCGTACAGTGGTATTATCTTGCGGAATAAGGAAAATTAGGAGTTAATTTAATTTTCCGTCAGCAATGAAGTTCAAAAATGATTCTGAGCACTATGGGACTTAACAGCTATGGTCATCAGTCCCCTAGAACTTAGAACTACTTAAACCTAACTAACCTAAGGACATCAGACAACACCCATCAGGAATGAAGTCATTAGTGCCGAAGAACAATGCTAACCGGACAAGAGCGTAGAAGGACTTCGAGCAAGTATTTTTCAAACTAATCAGGTTGGAATTGGCCTTAAGTAATTTTTGGAAACCACGAATAACTAAAATACGGTCTCCGAACGGGAATTTCAAGCGTGGTCCTCAAGAAAGCGAGTCCTGTGTCTTCACCATTGTGCCGGCGTGCTCCGTTTTCACGAAATGTATGTGTGTGTTAATTATTTTGCAAATATCTACACTGAAAAGAACGACACACAGCGTTTGTTTCAATTTCTCTCGGCGATGAAGCTAAATGCGGCACACACATTGTTACAATAACAAAAACCGTAAGCTCTTAAATTCGTCTATTAGCTCAGATAACTACGTACAAATGAAAACTTCGTTAAGCTGTCGACAACTGGAATTTCAGAGAGTAAGTTACACGTATTGTCTCACGCTAAGACCACTGAGCAACAAGTGGTACACTGCCACAAAAGCGTAACTGTTCTCGGCTTCCTGCTGACACAGTGCCGTTGCTGTGGTATAGGTAACAGGTGCAGTGCAGTGTTCTGTAAAATGGCGCAGCAGCTGGAAAACCAGGGCAGAATGTTTAAATTACACACAGGTTCACCGTGAAATTCTGTGCGGTCGAGCTCAGCCGTAGTGAGATTGTAATGTTCTTTATAAATGTGTAACATTCTTTAAAAATGTATGTGTTTGTTTGCTAATGAATATGATATTCATAATGTTTGTGTTATGCAAATTTACTGTGTGATGTGTTGTTGAGCAAACGGTGTACTTAATCAGTTTTACTGCAATCCAAAAAATTAAACAATTTACTCAGGAAAACCAATACGCAATACCCATAATGAAATCAATCCCTCTGAAATTTATCCTGTCTCGTGAGCACCTAGTTCTATGCCCTGTACAATAAAGTGACAAAATTGCGTGTGGAAATAAACAATGAAATAAATCTTCCTTAGCTACAGAGCTGCAACAGATGTAATCCTTGTATTCTGTGCTCTCTACAGTAGGTACAGAAAATATTAAATGTTGTCACAGTGACGTGCAATGCCCGCCTTAAAATAGCTTCATACAAATCATGTCAGTAGAATGGTTGACAAATGAATAACCTTGCAAATGTTCAGTGAAAATACTGGATATTGGCTGAGCGCTGTGCAATGCAGCCCGCATTGAAACTTTCAAATATAAATACTTTCCTGATCGTGGCTCATTAATACATTTATGGTTCTGATTGGAAAATGATTTCTTTTAGAAACATATTCATTGGATTTCATTGGAAGAGGAAGAGGTACTGACAAGTTGATATACTAAGACCAAATGCTTCAGTTCGAAAATTGTAATCAAAATAAAGTTTCACCTCCACAAAATCGGATATGAAACATTTTCATTAACTTGAGAACCAGTCAACTTCTCAACTGTTCTAAATTCTCTCTTACTGTCGCAATTAAAAACACTTGGATTGTTACATCATAAAAAGTCTGATATCGTTTGACAAAATTGATTCCAAATTTTAACTTCTCTGTATCAAAATCATAAAACACAGAAAATATTACAAATAGGATATACCTAATGAATCTACACGTATATATTAAAACTCATGGAAAATACTTGTTTCCTATATTCAAGGATCATTATTGTAAAATTCAGCTAAATACACATATCGCGTTGTTGCATATTTAAAACTAAATATACAAAATTTTATTACGTTACAAATTTGTTCCAGTTGCTTTCCCTTTGAGTTCCAGTATACATTCAGTACTCTTCTGTAAATGCCGTGAGCAATGGCCAATATTTGTTAACGATTAGTATAATTTCAATTCTTGATAATCTTACAACCTCACAAATTAATAATACAGTTTACACTTTTATAGAAATAACTACGACCTAACATTTACTGGCTCTC
Organism: Schistocerca gregaria; assembly: GCF_023897955.1. Lineage (NCBI taxonomy): Eukaryota > Metazoa > Arthropoda > Insecta > Orthoptera > Acrididae > Schistocerca > Schistocerca gregaria. The sequence goes on from NC_064923.1 coordinate 331,992,124, forward strand.
CCTGAGTATAAACAATATCATTCATCACTTCGTTTTATAAAAACTGTATTACCCTGCGTACATAGACCAATGGCTAAATTCTCACAGTTAGCCACTAGCTTTAAGTCTTACATCCTATCTATGACAGAGTGCAACGGCAGCTGCTACTGCGCTATGCGTGCTCCTAGTTACAATCGATTCTACGACTCAGGAAACGTCTTTGGTTCTTTGGTGTCAAAGATACAATCTCTTCTGCATATGACAACCGTTTCAGGTCATTTTTCATGAGCTACGTTACAAAATCGGGCTCCACGTAGAAGTGTACCCCGCATAAAATGATGCCAATACATGGGTACCGCTGATCGAGCAGATCATGCATCACGCGAATACAGTATTTGGGGCAAGCTGAGAAACTGTACCGGGGGAGCGGGTGGAATGTCGAATGTCTTTGTGACCAAGGAGCAGATTTCTGTCGTCAAGGAATTGAACGATTAGTAGGACGTACCGACCGTTGTTTCGGAGACTCGGCGACTACGTTGAAAAATTGTGTCATGTGTCTGTGCCACATGAAAGTGTAGTGCAGAATTCAACAAAAGTTACTCGACCTGACATAATAATGATTAACTTACTTTCAGAAGTGCTCTCGCAGTACCTGCACGACTACGACTGTGTGCATGTATAACATGTCTTTATTTTGAGAGTATCGATAGTGCTGGTAGCAAGAGAAGACGAGGAGAAACAATAAAACAAGGGATTTACTGACTAATAATGGTAAACTGAAGTAAGTCACTGGCTTTTTCGGTTTATTTACACTTCTAGGAAGCATCGATGAGAAACTAAGAGAAAAAGAGGTCCTGTAAGTTTTAACTCCTTCACTGACGGTTGTATCCCACTAGTGAATAGGTATTTAAAGGCAGAGATAAATTCTGCCGGCTTGAATGAGACTGTTCTGTTTCGGAACAAGAACGAAAAGAAAGCGGGACCGTGTTAATAAACACGCTGTCAGGCAATCCTCTTTTGGCTTTTCAAACTGCAATTAGCTGCACGACCAATTTGAAAAGTAGACATCATAAACCAGATGAGTTAATTAGCCCGTCATCTGCAAATAGGGAGATGAAATGGGAGCTGGCTACAGGCTTATCTGTCATTGTACCGATCCGATCCATTCAGTTCGAAACGAGACTGCAAAGCGTCCGGCAGAATGTGTCAAATGGAGCAGCAATGATTGCAAAGGCTAAATACCTCGCAGGATTCATACTAAATAGTGTTAGTGTATTTCTACTATATTTGCTGCTCTACAGAAATATAATCGTTGTCCTTGATTTAGTAATAGGCTTCTTCTTAGTGCTAATCAATACTTTAAAAGAAATTGTAATAACTAGCTGGAACATTACAGTTATTATACCGTTCCTAAAATTCCATTACGGGGAAAAAGTCATTCTAGGCGATTATAAACGTATTTATTAATGCGGTAATCCACTTACTCGATACCTCAGAATTCATAGTGCAATTCTGAGTTTACGCTCATCGTTACTCGAATCCTATTGTATCGAGTGTGTTGCAAATTTAACGGATAGACTTCACTAGCTCAGAAAATAGTAGCTGCAGCATCACCATCGTGGGAAATACTTGAGAGAGCCTCTGCAACGTCAAGTAACAGACACACTAACGCTAGGAATGAACCATCCGATTAATTGTATCGTAGACTCTAGATGTCATAGTGTAAAATGAAAGAAGGACCAGATAAATTTGTTGGCTATATCCCTCCAACAGATTTATGAATGAGTTCACAGAACATCAACAATCATTGTTGGACTACAGTGACGAACAGGAAGCAGACCAAAACTATCTCACAAATCTTTGATCGACTCCTGAGTCAAACGAACGTGCAGACCAAAGATGCAGTGGCCTTTTCATTCGGCGATGCAGTCTTCGTCGTCACAAGAGACATGGAGAAGGTTGAGGTCTTCTCCTGCGGCAGTCACATTGTGTGGTCGAGTGGTCTTTCGTCGCTGAGTCAGACAACTCCCTTTCGATTGGTTGCATACTCGCGTCATTGTCATGTCGCAGTACGTTTTAGGTACCCAATTGACAAGGTTTAACAATACCACTTCCGACATGAAAACATGCCCTTATTGCACCCTTTCATTTCGACGAAGCATAATGGCAGAGGTTTTCAAGTTTCCCATTACATTCAACGACGCTCCACCATATGAGGTTGGCGTAACTTTGATTCTGTCAATGACTCGGCACGTTGCTGGATGGGTGACTGCTGTTGTGTTGCTAGCTTCTTATGTTTCTTGCGTACATGAAGATCGCGGTAGTTTTGAAAAGGGTAGTGAAAGCAATGTGTAAAAACTATTACACAGTCCATTTCCATTGCTATCTTGCACAGAGAAGAAACAAATTATTTGTATTGGCAGACCGTCTTCTAACTTAACAGTATCAACGTGTGTAAAGGCAAAATGTGGTTCTACTGGAACGAGATTTGAGACGCATTTTCGTAATGGGTTGTGCGAGTTATCCAACAGACTTCGTAGCTGTGATGTGATGAACAGATTTTATTTAAATGTTCAAAAGTGTGTGAATTCCTAAGGGACCAAGCTGCTTAGGCCATCAGTCCCTAGACTTACACACTACTTAAACTAACTTATCGTTAAGGACAACACTCACACCCTTGCCCTAGGGAGGACTCGAGCCTCCGGCGGGAGGGTCCGCACGATTAGTGACATAGCGCCTCTAACCGCGCTGCCAGGTTTTATTGCTGGACCAGTTTGTTATTTGCTACAAACAAAACTTCTTGAAATAACCATTGGTATTGTGGTTTAGATCATCTTAATACTGCAGTGACGAAATATAGTGAGTTTGAAATTGACCTTTCTAGATTTTAACTTTTAACATACTACAGATTTGTTGCCTGCCCTGCTATATTTAACGATCTTTTGTGTTCTCAATGAAAGGTAGAAATAGAACTGCACGATGAGAAAGCAAGAAAGAACGGGGTAATATTGAACAAATTAATGAATGCGTTTTTCAGTTTAGCGAAGCAAGAAATATCCTTTCGGGGACAAGGGGAATATTCACAATGTGCGAACGAAGGAAATTACATGAAATTTCTTCTTGTAAATGCCGAGCTTGATCCTCCTTTGAAAGAACATTTAGTAATGTCAATGGTTTTCTGCCCCACATCGGCAAGTGTTCAAAATGATTCAATAAAGGCAGTAGCTGATTTTTGAGTGATGAAGTCTGTAATGAAATTAAGGGCACCATCTTTGTGGTTTTGTGCTTGATGAAATATCAGATATAATCAATAAATCACGTTATCAATTTTATTTCGTTACTTTTCAATGACACAGAAAAAAGTATCGGATCGATCTTTTGGGTTCCGCTATGTGAACGCTAACAGAACTGCAACAGCTTTTTTTGATCATGACGATGAAGTAATGGAACCATATAACTGTCAGGATTAAATAATTTCCCAGACCTATGGTGGCGCTGCCGTCAAGTGTAGTTACCTCAGTGGACTCTAAAGTAGAGTTCTCGAAAAATATCCTGAGGCTCTGTTTGCGAACTTATATATTCGTATAATGAACCTGGTACCTAAACAATTAGTAGAGGGTAACAAGGACCTCGAAGCACTTTTTTCTTGTCAACGCATCCGCCGGAGAGGGCGACAAACATCCTTTAATCCGTGCGGTATCCAGCACCAAACTGAGATTCTGGTGGCGTTCATTTCAGCCAGCAGAGACGGACATACGCTCATTATTAACTTAGGCGCACAGCCTTGCTGCGAACAAAAGAGGTTCATTTATACCATTTCGCTGTCTTCACAAATGTAGCAACGGCGCTTCCAATGAAAAGAGATGGGGGACGGCCTAATAGCAACGCCAACTGACCGTTCGATGTTCATCACGACCATTACTGTGAGCTGTGTGCTCAGCTGTCGCTGTGGGAAAGAGTACGATACCTAGCAGCACCGACTCGCTCGCTCACGACTAACATCTCCTTCCGCTACACCTTGGGGCACAGCTGTTAACGTTTCTTGGCCTCGCCAAGGCGCCTTCAAATGAATAAGGTGACTGCTGATATGTATTACGTGATATGTAGGCTTCTTTATAAAGCCAAGAATTCACATTTATCAAAGGAATTTGCAGCTATATCTATCAGTTATGTAAAATCATCTGTTTTAAATAACAATATATTGGGAGTTCAGCTGTTTACAATATTCATTTATCGCAAGAGAGAGAGAGAGAGAGAGAGAGAGAGAGAGAGAAAGGAATTAAAGGTTGCATGTTTGTTATTGGGTGTGTTGCATCGCCTCACATCCATACCAATGTCAAAACAAAATTACCAAACAGAAATAAACACCATTAAATATATTACATATAACAATAGCTGTAACCCTGAATTAGTTGCAAAATGATGCACAAGAAACAAAGGAGGAATATCTTGTCCTACATTTATGATCCCTCTGTAATAACAACCACACCAAAAACCAACTGATGTACTATTCCATATGTAGGTAAGCTAGCAGACAAACTAGCCAAAACAGTGAAATCCCAAAACTGTAAAACATCATTTTATGTAAGAGGTACTACAGCTAATCTCCTATTCAATAGCAAGGGCAGAACATATAAACTAAGCAACAGTGGGGTCTACAAAATAACCTGTACTGAGTGCAATAAACTGTACATTGGTCAAACGGGCCGGGCCATATCTACAAGGCTGACTGAACATGAACGCAGCTGGAGATTAAATAAATCAGACTCCACCTTTGCTGAACATGTGCTCAAAGAAGGACACAAATATCTAACACACACAGAAGTTGTACATATAGCCAACAAAAGCAGAAAACTGAGCCTATTAAAAGCACTTGAAAATACCAACACTTAGCCTTAAATCCCCAGCTGGTACTAAAAGACCAATTGCAACTGAACACATCACCACTCTTAAACTTCACACAATACAGTAAACCTACTACTAAGCACAAAGTCTCCCAACAGTAAACAAATTAACATCCCAATATAATGTAATATCCGTTATGTGTTAACGTTCCTAACTGCAACCCAACGTAACAATGTAATATTTGGCATTTATTAATGCTCAATTTTTCGAATAACAAAATGTAACCCCCTTAGAAAACATCGCTGTTGTACAACGAACAATTAGTGTCCAGTGAAACTGTTCACAACAAATACCAAAACAATTGTAATTTTGTAATAATGTGTATTCTAAATAATTTTAATTGTTGTCATACATGGTACTGAGAAACCATAAAACATGATTTATTATGTTAAAGGAAAATTTCACAGAACAAAAAGTCAATGGACACGTTTGACAATTCCAAAGACAATACCACAACTAAAGATCGTATGTAAGTGCGTGGTATCTTAATCCGGAATGTTTGGTTCGTAAGAACACAACATCCTTGTAAATAATAGCCAGTAGTTATCTGAAGATGACCAAGCAAGCCGAAAACTAGTTTGTACAAATAAAAATCAGTAGAACAAAATACCGTCTAAGTGCTATTCCACCCTCAATATGGAAATGTTCTATCAACAAGCGACGGAAGAATCCATAACTGCAGTTTAGATCGTCAGATAAATTTCCAGGGAGCCTGGCCTATAGGTTAAACTTTCCTACAGACAGTTTCGTCTTTGTTTTATTTTATTAATTATGCAGTGACGATCTGCGTTCGTGGACTAAAAGGGCCTGCCACACGGTTTTCTTGATCAAACTGACTGTTCTTTATATTTCTCCAAGAACTGAAGCACAGCCGCGTCCATTTATTTAGTTATAAATGTGTCCACCCTTCTGTGGCCATCTGCGCCGCAATTGTCGACCGACCCTGAGTCACGACTGCAGAAAAGTTTTGCAGATAACGACAGGGGGCTGGGAGACACACGAAATTTAACACTATTTAGCCCCACAAGTGAGATTCCTTTGGTTTTCACATAAAGACGGCTAAGCCGTAAAACATAATGTTTTTTTTTCTTTGCCAACGCCTTAAGATCTAAATGTCGAGACACCATAACTCGTGAGGTGGGGTAGGATGTTTGGAGACATAAATGGATGATCTTAAAATCGATGACCCAGAGCCTGACGTGCCTTTATTTTATTTCACGAACGAAGCAAACTGCTTGTCTATTTGCGTTAAGCACAATTAAAGTGGGAATGTCACAGCTCGCAGTAATGGACGGGAAGTCATCGAGTAAAACAGAAGTAAAATCTGGAGTTCCCCAAGAAAGTGTCATAGGTCATTTATTGTTCCTGATCTATATTAACGACATAGGAGACAATCTGAGTAGACCTCTTAGGTTGTTTGTAGATGACGCTGTCATTTACCGTCTTGTAAAGTCATCACATGACCGAAAGGAATTGCAAAATGGTTTAGATAATATATCTGTGTGGTGAAAAAAAATGGCAATTCATCCTGAATGAAGAAAAGTGCGGAGTTTTTCAAATGAGTACTTCACGCAAATCTGAAGGCTGTAAATTCAACTACATACTTAGGGATTACAGTTACAAATAACCTAAATTGGAACTATCAGATTGATAATGTTGTGGGTAGAGCAAAACAAAGACTGTGATTCACTGGTAGAACACGTAGAAGGTACAACAGGTCTACTACAGAGACTGCTTACACCACGCTTGTCCACCCTGTTCTGGAGTATTGCCCTCGGGCGTGGGATCCGCATCAGGTGGGATTGACGGATGACATCGAAAAAGTTCAAAGAAGGGCGGCTCGTTTTGTATTGTCGCCAAACGGGGGAGATAGTGCCACAGACATGATACGTGAATTAGGGTGGCAATCACTAAAACAAAGGCATTTTCGTTGCGACGGGATCTTATCATGAAATTTCAGTCGCCAGTTTCCTCTTCCGATTCCGAAAACATTCTGTTGGCACCCACCTACTGAGGAAGAAATGATCATCACGATAAAACAAGAGAAACCAGGGTTCGCACAGAAATAAGTGCTCGGTTTTCCTTCGCGTGTTCGAGAGTGGAACGGTAGAGAGACAGCTTGAAGGTGGTTCATTGAACCCTCTGCCAGGCCCTTTATTGTGAATAGCAGAGTAATCGCGTAGATGTAGATGTAACTGTGACTGTGCGCTAACAATTATTACTGTTAAAATACAGGAGCCATCACGTCACGTCCGAAAACTTGATAATACTGAACCGCAGTGTACCGCACGAGTCTGGTGTTTTAAGAGGAGCGCCACCTCGCTCCAGTTTCTATTATTCTCGGCAATTTTAAGAGCCAGATATTACGCCTGACGGGCGCCTATTACAGTGAATGGAGACAACATTTTGCAGTCCCCCGTTCGGTGCGTGATGCTACGCTCAGGCGATCGATACCGGCTACCTAGCTACCGTTGTTTTGCAAACAAACGCGCCGTGTCTGGAACTGTACACAAAGGTGACAGATTTCTACCACGATGTGTTGACTTTCCGCATTATGATGGAAACTCGAATGCCGTGGCAGCTGCGAATGAACATTACCCTGCCTGGGAACTAATTCTACTATAAGGGTGTATTTATTTTGGTTTCACTGTACCGCCCCGCTGACAACGGCGTGATCGAGACGAAGTATTGACTCAGCTGGTCAGCGTGAATATTCTGTGTTTATTTGTATTTCAGAGTGTCTTTTTTTATCTCATTCTGCACCTATAGCTGAAAACGCTGTATTAAAAAAGTGTAGATCTAAGCTCTGACAGCCACGTTACGAAGTGTGCTGGAGGATACTAGATGCACTTCCCTCCCCCACCCCCCCCCACCCCATTTTTCATAATTAATCGGTAAAAACGGTCCCTTTGTAGGATCACTTTGTTGTCTGTCTGTGTGTCGGTACGACTGTTAAGAATCCTTCTTCTCACGGAGGGTTAGAGGTATCAAGCTGAAATTTATATCTCATACTACGACGCGAGTTTAATAAACAGTGCAACACTTTTTTTTCTCTGTCAGTGTCGGTTGAAAAAACGCGGAATTTGTTGTGGGACATCATGGCAACAAGGTCGCGCACTCCTGTCCGATCTAGCACGTGGCGGCCGGCTGCCCACAACTGTGACTCCTCAAGTGATGGAACGTGCGGACACTCTTATTAGAGGTGATCGACGAATCACAACCAAACACTTCACTGCGCAAATAGACGTCTCTGCTGGCAGTGCTGACACACTCGTCCACAAGTTGGTGTACTGAAAGATGTGTGGCCGCTGGGTTCCTCGCCTCTTAAGAGGAAGACCACAAAGAGCAGCGAAGGACCAGCTGTGCGGAACTGCTTGCGCGTTACAAGGTTAATCGTGACAATTTTCGTTGAGCATCACATGTGATAAAACGTGGTTTGATCACTTCGAATCGGGAACAAAACGACAGTTCATGTTGCTGCGCAACACCACCTCTCCTCCGACTAAACAGTTTAAAGCCGCACACTCAGGCAGTAAGGTCATGGCGACGTTCATGCAGGAATCTGAAGAGGTTATTCTGTTTTATGTCTTCCCTCATGGTGCAACGACCAACTCTGAAGCGTACTGTGACAGCCTCAGAAAATTGAAGAAACGACTTCAGCGTGTTCATTGCCACAACAATGAAACGAAGTCCTTCTTCTCCATACAAGGCTTTATACATGTGTGCGTACCCAAGAGGAGCTCACAAATCTGCACTGGCCTGTTCTTCCTCATCGACATCGACCCTACAGCGAAAATCTCGCACCTTCCGACTTCCATCTGTTTGGGCCAACTAAGAATGCACTCGAGGAAGCAATACGTGGTCGAGGGGCATGTAGGAAGACACTGACCGCGACGGCCACCAGTAAAGTGGTACCATGCAGGTGCAAAGGCCTTCCCAGTAAGGTGCCTTAAGCTTGCGCTTAACAGAGATTATGTTGAAAAAAAGGAATTTTAGTTGAAAGAATGGGAAATAATATGATATATTGAAATCCTGAATAAAATCAACCGTTCAAGAAAATTGAATTGTTTGTTGAAATGTGTTCGTAAGATCTACAGATACTTGGCAGTGTGAAAAAACTTAAGCTTTTAAGTCAATGCAGCCTCTCTAAACTTTACGTTGATGTTATTTTCCCCCGATACGTAGGAGGAAAGAATATGTCGGTTGACAAACCCAGGAATGGGCGCTCTCACAATTTTAACAGTAAACCCCACAGTGGCGCACGACGCCTGTCTTGAAGCGTCAGGCGATGGAATTGGATTCGCATACCCGTGACACTTTCGCAGTTACTAAAGGAAGCTGCGTTGAAACACGTTACTCTTCTTTGGATCTTCGCTGTTTCCTTCTTCAACCCTGCATGGTAAGAGTCCCAGAATAACGAATAATACTCATGTCTCCGTCGTCTAAATTTCTCATCCTGGTATCTGCATTCATTACGATTAGTTACTCACAGATATTTGATAGATGTTGAGTGCTTTCACTGAATGTTCGTAGGAATGAAGCTATTTTTCCCCTCATTTACGCGGAATACAATAAATCTGTTTATGTTGTTAGTCAACTGGAAATTCTTGCACCAGGCGTCGATCTTCTTCAGATCTTCCTGAATATCGTTACAGTTTTTTAGGTTTGCGATTTCTCCGTACACAACACCCTCCTTCACGGAATTTCCAACATTATCCACCAGGTTGTTTATGTATTCTGAACAGTGACTGAGCTATAGCACTTACGTCCGAAATTAATTGTACCTCTGACGAGTTTTCTCTGTTACGAATGGCATGCTGTGTTCTATTTGATGCAATCTCTATAGTCCAGTCACGATGCTGGTTTCATATTCCGTACGCTAGTATTTTGCTCATTAAGAGAAAGTGCTGAACTGTGGCAAGCGCCTTGGGGAAGTCAAGAACTCGATGTCAACTAGCTCGCCTGTTCCTGGTGTCCCCAGAGTCTCGTGGGCGAATAGAGCGAGCTGGGTTTCACTCGATCGTTGTTCGTGGAATTCACGTTGCTCCGCAAAGGGGATATTTACAGTCTCCAGAAAGGTCATAGTACGCTATCATATGGCGTGCTAAAACATTCTGCGACACACCGACGTCAGAAATATTGGCCTGTATTTGTCTGTTTGACGATCTTTCTCGAAAACTTATGAGACTCGTGTTTTTTTCCAATCACTTGAAACATTTCGTTTGTTGTTCAGCTCAAGAGTGGATTAAGCGACAAGAGGAGCAAATTCTTTCACATACTCTATGTAGAATCGTACTGCTATCTCGGCAGGTCGAGTCACTTTCCTCCGTTCAGCGATTCTAGTTGTTTTTCTGATCCATTGTTGGCGTAAGTATATTGTCTGGTGGAGACCGGTGGGCAGGTTAACCACTGATGGGTGGTTTCGAAATTACAGCTCGCCCTTCAATCCCCTACTTACTAGACTCCCTTCGTTTTTTTTCTTTTACGTGTTGACAGGATTTGTGAGTTTGCCATTCAGTTCTGCCCTGACTTCCGCAACTGTCTTTCCCTTATTTTTCGTCATCATCTGTAAATACCACTCTGTTCACAATTTTGCCCACGTTGTGACTTACCGGATAAAATTTTTCCTCCTTTCGTGTGTGAGGTGTAAAAATTCGATACGGTGCCTCTTGAAACACCGAACACTTGGGCTACCTCGGTTCTGGAAGCACCCTCCATCCACCATCCAATTTACCCCAGTTCGAATTGGCTAACCTCCGACATAAAGCAATCACATCTACATAGGACACTGGTCTGACCACGACTAACATTCATGTTATTGAGGAGACTACACAAGGCTTTGCTGCCACTTTATGTTCAAGCATGGCTTTCTCGCGATGTTTCCATACTTTAGCCTAATTCCTGTATATCAGCCTCTGCTAGAAGAATCTATTGCCACAGATCAGCACCGAGCACCTCCGGTCAGTACCCACGGAAAATTACGCTGGTTCTATGCTCCAAAACCGTTCGTACACTGAGATTGGACATCTGTAGGGTACAAACTGGCCAGAACCACCCACTGTAGAGACCAGGTTCTGAAACAATTAGCATAGAAAGCGTGGTACTCGCAACGGATTACCGCTACTGGTACAAATACTCTCCCCTGACGAGTCGCCGTCTAGATTGCTTACGCATTGCCTCTAACCGCACGTTTCTGCATCCAGTGTGCGCCCCATACCCTGGGGAAATAGTTAACAAGGACAGGAGGATTATTCTGGACTAACTAAGTCAATAATGTCGTTATTTTTCTGTAGGGATTTAAAAAAATTAGCATGAGGGTCAAAATAAACGGTCTGAATCTACAAAGGAAAAGAGACGTTAACTTGTGCTGATAGTCTCACCAGTGACGTAGTGATTAGAGACCCAATACAGGCTCAGAACGGACAAAGATTGGGAAGAAAATCGAGCACTGTCTTTTTGCAAAAAAATCATCACGCAGTAAAGAAGCAACGGAAAATTTAAATCTCTAAATTAAATTGTGAAACCGTCTCCTGTTGACCACAGATCTTACGTTGCAGAAATGTGACAGCACAACAGATAAGTCGCTTCTGGCACAGATATTCTTCTTTCCATCTTCAGTTATTACCCATTTTCACCTTTATCCTACTTTAAACTAATGTGCTAAAACATTACGACTGTCCAACCTGAGACAGAATGCTGTCTGCCGGCGTGGCGCCCACATGACGTGTTAAGAGGCGTACATAAGCAGAGTAGACACGAATAGGATACGTGCCGCAGATGTGGGAAAACCTGTCATAAACGATTTTAACAAAGAGAAAACTGTTATGGCCTGGCACCTGGGAACCAGCACCTCGGAAATGGCGAAGATAGTTGGCTGTTGGGGTGATTGTGTCGACAGTTTGAGGCTCATGGACGGTGAATCCGCGAGTGAGTGACAAGGCGACGTTCTCGCCTCGTCAACGAACATGGAGGTTGGAGGTTTTCCATCTCTGTAAAGCAGGGCGGACGGCGCCGAACCTTCTGCTCAAGATCATGTAGACATGGGAGATACCTTATCTGAGTTGCCGTTTCAAAAATCTCTCCACAGGGTTTGATCCTATTCTGGAGTGCACCTCCGGTTCCTACCAGGCTGGGAAATTGTCACACTTCTCTCCGGTCCGGCGACAGCAACTGTAAACGCCATTTTAATTTAATAGAGGGCTTGAATAACTCCGCCACGCCGGTCCCAAGCCCGGGGCCTCACCATACAAGAGGTGAGGAAGGAGGAGGGGGAGGAGTAACAACCTCGTTAAAAAACCAAGGTTCACCTGGCCCGGGTGATAGCACCTTGTAAGGGCTCCTTGCCAGGACTACAGTGAAGACCTCAACGGTAGTGAAGACGGAGGGAATAGTTCTCGGTACGGCGGAACTAGCGGAAGAGGCAACCAAAGAAAAAAAACCCACTTGGCGTCTGCCTTGAAACAAACGGCTGGGTGGTCGGCGTCTGTCCACCAATGGTGCGGCTGAAAGCCATTCCTCGCAGCTAATAACCTCGAGTAGAATCCTTAGGGGACTTGTTCCCCTAACCCAACAAACAATCAACAATGGATACGCACCTTGTAAGAGACTTTACGCCAGGGAGTAACCAATCTCCAATTTCTAAGGAAATTAAAAGTAGGCATTCGGATTATGGGGGCCTGCAGCAATGTGCGAAAGATAAGTCGGAGCATCCTGAAACCTGCCATAAGCAAGCAACAAATAAAATGAAACACAAAAATGTAAAATACTTGGCAACGTTCAAAGTAAACTCACTTCTAAAAACAGAAAAACTTAAAACGTTAATAAATTTTATAAAACAGAAAAATATAATGATAACTGCACTCCAAGAAACAAGGTATACTGAAGAACATTCATTTGATTCAGAGGGATTCAGAATCTTCAAAGGGAAGCCAGGAAAAAGAGTTATGAAGAATGTACCCCAACTTGGAACAGGATTCATTGTAAACCAAAATATATTAAACTCGATAGTAGAATTTAAATCTGTCAATGAAAGGCTTTCAACATTAACCTTCAAATCAGTAAACAAACTGTATACCATTGTAAACTCACATGCACCAACAAATGAGAAAAACAGAACACAAAAAGAACAAACAGAAATTTTTTGGCAGGAACTGTCAAACACCTTAGACCAGATTTCATCCAAAAACACAATAATATTGTTGGGAGACTTTAATGCTCAAATCGGCAAAGAACGTAATCACCAATCCATAGTAGGCAAATTCCCTGCACATAAAAGAACCAATGCAAATGGAGAAAGACTTATTAGTTTATGCAGAGAACATGACATAGTTCTAAAGTCAACATATTTCAAAAAACTCCCTAGAAAACAAACTACATGGGTATCCCCGAATCCAGTCTGTGGGGAGAAACAACTTGACCATGTTGCTATAAGCAGACTGTCTGCATCAGAGATACTCAATGTAAAAGTTGCTGAGAGTGCAAGTTTAGATTCAGATCACTATCTATCTCGCGTTAAATTCAAAATTAGACCAATATATAAAAGAAAGAGCGAATATCAACCTAAAAAGTTTGACACTCAGAAATTAACCAAGGAACACAAATTCAGGACACTTTTGGAAAAGAAAACAACTAAAACATGGGAACAACTTCAAAAAGATATAGTACAGACAGCAGAAGAAACCATTCTCCTTACCAAAAAATGGAAAAATGCCTGGTGGAATGATGAGTGTGACAAACTAATCCTAACAAGACAACGAGCTTGGAACATTTGGAATGCAAACAAAAATGATAAAAATAGGAACTCCCTAAAAGAAGCCCAGAAGCAAGCTTCAAAAGGCCTTAAAAAGATCCAAGTTCAATACAAAAAAGACCAACTAGCATCAATAGATTCCAACTTCAAACAGAACTATGCTAGGGACTTTTACAAAACTTTCAAAAGTAACTTAAAGAAATACTCTCCTCCTAGTCTATTTTTCACGGACCCAAAAAACGCAGAAAACTGCATACGATAGCATAGAGAACTGTAGAATACTTGCTGAATATTTTGAAGAACTACATAACTGTTATCTACCATAAGAAAAATTTAATTTCAATATTGTAAACCCAACACCACCAGACTCCAAGCCGCCAACCACAGAAAAAATAAAAGAAATCATAAAAGAGCTTAAAAATAATAAAGCCCCTGGAGAGGATAATATAGTTGCTGAACTATGGAAGTACTCTAGTGACAACATGATACAGTGTCTATCAGAAATACTAAAAGAAATCTGGACAACACGCAGATTACCACCAGACTGGATATCTGCATTAATACATCCACTACATAAAAAAGGGAAGAAAACAGATCCTAGCAATTATAGGGGAATCTCCCTCTTACCAGTGACCTATAAGATCTTGTCTAAGGCGCTTTTAAAAAGAGCAGAAGTGATACTTGACAAACAGCTAGGAGAGTATCAGGCTGGATTTAGGAAGGGAAGGTCATGTGCAGAACAAATACTAAATTTAAAGAACATAATAGAAATGAGGAAAATCAGGAACTTAAAATATGTAATTACTTTTGTCGATTTAAAAAAAGCCTATGATTCAATTGACAGAAATACACTGCTTGATACCTTAAAAGAATTGGGACTCGATGCTAAAACAACGGCAATAGTTAAAGGTACTTTGACAAATAGAAAATCGAAAGTAAAATTTAGGGGAGAGCTCTCAAAATCGTTTGAAATAAAGTCAGGTGTTCGACAGGGAGATGGTCTGTCACCTCTGCTTTTCAATCGAGTCTTGGAGAAAGTAGTTCGAGAATGGAGGAAGGCCATCAATACTAAAGGGATTCAACTAGGGAGAAATCCAAACAAGATCACTGTCGACTGTTTAGCCTTCGCAGATGACATGGCATTGATTACAGATTCACTAGACAATTCCCAAGAACAAATAAGAGAACTACAAAAACGAGCAGCCAAAGTAGGACTACAAATATCCTATGAAAAAACAAAGTTTATGACAAACATCTGTGATGCTCCTGAAAATATTGCAGTTGACAACAACACAATACACAAAACAGATTCCTTTAAATACATAGGAGAGTGGATTACATAAAATCCCAAAGAAAAGATAGCTATAGAAACTACAGTGCACAAAATGGAAAGAGTGTTTCATATGACCAAAAACGTCTATAATAAAAATCCTTGTACTGGAACACGAAATTAAGACACTACCAAACAGTGGCCAGACCTGAAGCTCTCTATGCGGCAGAAACACTTAAACTAACAAGAAATGGAGACCTTGAGAAACAAGAGAAGGCCGAAAGAAGAATTTTAAGGAAAATACTGGGAGCTAAAAGAAACGATATTGCTGAATACAGGTTAACACCAATCAGAGAGCTATATCTGAAAACGGAGAAACTAACTGATGTAAAGAGGAAGAGGAGACTACAGTTTTTTGGACATATATTCAGAATGGATAACAACAGACTAACCAAGCGGATATTCACTTTACTCAATAGCTACAAATCCAAGCCAACATGGTTCATAGAGACTGAAAAGGACATTGAAAATGCTGGAGTTACAATAGACACAATAGAAAACAGAACAGTTCAAAAGGCAGAATTTCAGGAGAGAAAGAAAATAACTAGACGGAAGTGGACTCAAGAAGAAAGGGAACAACACTCTAAAAGGATGAAGGAAATTTGGAAACTGAGGAAATCTAATACAATGAAGAGTAGCCAAAGTTGATTCATCGTACCCTCCAAATGGGTTATTCGAGAGAAGAAGAAGAGGGCTTCAATCTAAATTGTCTCTTTAATCATTTCGATTGCCTTGTGTTATTTATATCCCGAAGAGATTTAGACCGTTAAGTATGCCTTCACAGCTTTCTCGTTGATAAATACAATTGCTTAACAACCAACTGCAGTAACGGAATCATTTACTAAAGTTTCGAGCTACGAGGACGCTTTAAGTCCAATAGATGTGTTACCGATTGAGACTTGCCATCTGAAATTATCCACATATACTTTTCAGCATCTACTGTAGGGCATAAAGTGTGCTACAACTTTCACTGTGAGAGATTACTGCGAACCTACGCCATGTACGAGATGCTGGCCAGCACTTGAGGTGTGTGCAAATTTAGATTTCCTCCTTCAGTCCCTATGAAAACTGTGCGTAGAATTCACAAGTCAATCTCGTGTCAATGATTCACTTTATTTTGCAGGCTATATATTGCTACGGGTTCCGTTATTTGCTGTTCTCTCTACATGATCAGTGCCGTCCGCAGAAAACGGTTCTCCATCTTACGAATGTACCCATTTCATTGAGGCTCGCAGCTGAACCGTTGGGTCGTGAACTTTTTGGTCTGAAATTACTGAGCCGACACGTAACAAATCACGACTAATGCTCAGTTTATGGCTCGGGCGTTCGGCGATAACGCACACACGGGATACGAGAGAGTGGGTGTGAAGAGGGCGAATACGGGCGCCAACATCTGCGGGCGGCATCCCTGCGAAGCGCTGGGAACCAGATTACGGACCGGGCGTCAGGAATAAATCCCGCCATGACAGCGCTGCGGCACTGCGCGGCGGCTGAATTTAATGTCGCTCTCTTCTCTCCCCGACAGCGTTTTTAATACTGTCCTCACACGGGATTAATGCTGGCACGCCAAATTTAATCTGCCACGTTCGTAGATAGGCGGCGCAGACTCCTCGCCCGAGAGACCGGTGTAAGCATTTAGTGAGCTGACGATGTCTTGTAGCGTCCAAGGACGTTTACCGGGAATTTAAAGTCAGTGCATAACATATTGCGGGCAGACAGCTTGTGATATGAAGTGGCTTATTGTTCCGTCATAACTCTTGGCCTTCAGTGCTAAATTTTCCGGTTTTTGGAACAACCGTATGCAGCTGGAAGATAAGTTGCGTTCGTCACCAATTCACGCCATTGGAATCGCAGTTACAGTACCTCTCGGAATTTTTCACTTGTAAAAAGACGTTCTTTCGGACCGATTTTGTGTATGAAAAATATAAGAGTGGAACAGGTAACAGGGATAAAATACAGAGAGTGAAAGGTTATTTAAAATTTGAATCGAAACCACACTTCTGTTTAAAGAGCCGCAGGAGAAGAAGTGATTGAAAAGGGAGTATGGCACGGTTGTAGCCTATTCCCAGTATTATTTAGTATCTACA
This sequence comes from Schistocerca gregaria, assembly GCF_023897955.1. Classification (NCBI taxonomy): domain Eukaryota; kingdom Metazoa; phylum Arthropoda; class Insecta; order Orthoptera; family Acrididae; genus Schistocerca; species Schistocerca gregaria. The sequence continues at coordinate 332,009,174 of NC_064923.1, forward strand.
TTGAGCACACAGTCTGGAAGATAAAGAAGAGGAATTAAAATTCAGGGAGAACAAATAGAAACGCTCAATTTTGCCGTAGACATAGTAGTTCTTCCACAGCTAGAAAAAGATTTGGCAGAGCGTTAAAAGGAGTGGGCAGTGTCTTGAAATACGTTACGAGATGAACTACCAACAGTAAACTACGGATGATAAAAAGCTGTCGACTTAAATCAGGATAGGAGATGAGACACTGTAAGTAGTAGACAAATGTTGGTGTCTGGGCAACAGAATAACCGATGTTGGCCTAAGTAAATGGTGTATAAAATGCAGATTGTAAATATCAAGAAAGTGATTACCTGAAAAAAAGAACACTGTTAACATCAAATTTGAATTTAATTATTACATTATCTTCCCTTGTGGTATTTGTGTAGAGTGTTGTCTCTCATGAAAGTGAAAGATGTATACCAAAAGTTTAGAAAAATGATTCAAATGGCTTTAAGCAGTATGGGACTTAACATCTGAGCACATCAGTCACCTAGACTTAGAACTACTTAAACCTAACTAACCTAAGGACATCACACACATCCATGCCCGAGGCAGGATTCGAACCTGCAACCGTAGCACCAGCGTGTTTCCAGACTGAAGCGCCTAGAACCGCTCGGCCACAACAGTTTATACAAGAGTAATGCTCAGTATTAGAACGGTAGGCTGGATGACTAATGAAGAGGCACGTCTACTGAGTCGAGTTGGGAGGAAATAAATTTATCGAAAAACCAAAAAGAACGGATTGCTCACACCCTGAGGTATCCAGGAACTGTCAGGTTGGTAATGGCGGAAAGTATGTGTACGTGTACGTGTGTACGTATATGAGTTAAGTGGAGGGAGAGAGTGGCAAGGATAGTAGTTTTTCTGGTCGTCGGAGATCGAGGATTGACTGCAGTAAGCTACGTAAATGGATGTAACTAGCAACAGCTATTAGAGTAGAAGACCCTTACACAGAATAAGTACTTCACAATGGAGAGATGGATCAAACCAGCCTTTGTACAGAAGACCACATCATCATGATTATGTAAGCTGTAACTTTGCTAATATGTTTACGTAAGCTAAGCCAGCAAGACCTCCGACAAGACGAGACTTGTTGACATGAATGAAAAGGCTGGTTGATTGTTTTTTTTGGGAAGGGGACCAAACAGCGAGGTCATCGGTCCCATCATATTAGGGAAGGATGGGGAGGAAAGTCGGTCGCACCCTTTGAAAGGAACCATTCCGGCATTTGCCAGATGATGTAGGGACATCACGGAAAACCTAAATCAGGATGGGCGGACGCGGGTTTGAACCTTTGTCCTCCCGAATGTAAGTCCAGTGTGCTAACCACTGCTCTGCCTCGCTCGGTAAGAATGAAATCCCAAGATCAGGAGTGAACAGTGATACTGGTAATGATGTCCCTAACACGTGTCTACGAGAAAGTTTTACAGCTTCCTTTTGTAAGGAACATGCTATTACCAGAATTAAAGCTATAATTTAGAACCAAGGTATAGCTGGCGTTTTTAGCCTCGTGGAAGATTGTCTGACAGTATTAAATGTAGACTTCTAGTGTACGAAAGCATATGTTAGTATTATCAGTAGCGGGTGGCAAGCGTTTTGTACAGCAAGATAAATTGAATACTGTAGCATGTATTCACTAAAATGTTTGGCTGCCTTTGAAAAGTAGTTAAAAGAGGGCAATTTAAATGTGAGTTAAATTCAGATGTTAAAACTATTGTGTTTCAGAGAATTTTTAATGAGCGCCACTTAACTTTCATGGTTACAATATTATCATTCAGTAGGGGACAATTAGTTCTATAGTCACTTGACTACAACTATAATCAGTAGGCTTTACCCAGTATTTTGTAATTACTATGTTATCTTCAATAGTTTGCTGAAAGTTGGTATAATCACGTAGCAACTAATTGCCTTGATAACTACACCTCATCAGTGTTAAGAATCTAGCTATTAGAAGCCAATTTCCTTCACTTGTCGTTATTTATCACTTCTCTCCCTTCTTTCCCTCCCCCACCCATCATCGCAACAACTCCTCCCCACCCCAGTATAGCATATTCTCATACTTCTCCACCCCCCCCCCCCCCCCTCCCCCGTGACCCCGCCGCTAGCAAACACCACCCAGAAGTGTCATGCGTACTTGCTACAGGTGGCTAGCTGCATGTAAACAATGATCCATAGACATTCTATTCTCAAAGTTACTGGTGCTCTACTTTATAGTTAAACTACGGCGGATGTCGCTAGGTACATTTACTTCACGAAGCTTAGTTAAGACTTATATACATTTATGAATTAGTTATTCCACTGTAATGAAAGTATACGACGAAGGATAAGTTTGCTTTCTGCTATAGTTCTTTTGACTCTTCGTTTTAGCTACTGAGTAGGAATTGTTTCGCCGTTTACTCCAGCTATTGTTTTTCCGCCTTGGGGTATCGCCCGCTGTTTGTGCGACTGTAATTCCCTCACCCAAGCTGTTATTGACATCTCTACATCAGTTCAGCGATGGACTTAGAGTATCACACAACTGGTATAAATGTCGTTAGTTGCAGTTCCTTCACGAAACGTACTTGGGACCTGCATGTATTCCTGCACCAGTTGTTTCTCTATAAAATAATTGAGCCCGCGCTTCTTTTCCTCTACAGTCACTTTCCGACACGTAATCTTAGCCAGCATTAGCCAGAGTTCTCTCTTCACTCACTCCAGTTACTGTTTCGAGACCCATGATGCGCTTGGCACTTGTTTTTTGCTAACAGGTTCTCTGCTAGCATGCTACTGACCGCACTACCCTTGGAGATTAGTTCCCAAATTTCCCATCCGTAGCAATACATGTCGTTGGTATTGACATATTTTAATTATCATTAGGTTCTCATACATCACTAATTACGCTGCTTATGCGTGCTTTAATTTTTAGTTTATGCCTTAGGACAAATATAGTTGTATATGCACGTCATTAGCTGATTAGCTACAGTTCTGGGATGACGCCTGCACTTGCTGCTTGGCTTCTTTATACAATTTCTGTACTCAAGCTGTGAGCAACATGGAAGCACTTACGAGCTTTTTTCGTATTAGTCGATTCATAATTTTATTATCTTATTACTTAGTTACTCATTGCTGGCAAATAATGCGATTGTTATAAGTATATATAATTTTTTCTTTAAATTTTTAAATTTTTTTTAGCTTTTCGGCCTTAATTTCACTACATTTTTCTGTACAGCCTCCTGAAGACTGCATTAAATGCCTGGAACCGGTTGAGGAAGTAAAATCTCTTTTATGCAGCTGGTTTCTGATGATTTCGATACATACAACTACCGATGTTGAAGATAGATAAAATACTAAACTATTCTCCAGTATGTTATTTCATCTGTGCAAAAGCATAGGTCTCTCTGTGAGTCGTACCCAAATGTATCTTAACGTGTAAGTTAGATCATTACTGCCAATGAGAGACCCACGTAATGCACTGTCATTAAAAATCTTTGTTATTTGATAAATACATAAATGTTTGACTTTCTAAAGTGCCATTTTACTTTGGTACAAAGACGGACTTTTCTTTTGCCATTGGAGTTCAAGCTTTCCTCTCTGAATAACTTTGCCCATCGTTGTCTTTCACAAAAGCAAACGGAGCAGCCAACCAAGTTTATCTAAGTGTTTACGAAGCTCATACATCATATTTAATGATTTTCGCAATTGTACTACCACTAGCGTCTTAAGAAAATGTGCAGTTTACGTTATATTCAGAATAAAATATCTCTCCTAAACACTTCATTTTACTGTAATTTTTTGTACTGAAGTGTTAAAAAATGTAACGTCAGTGGACAAAAATGCTGTACGTATTGGTATTATTTAGTCATTTGAGTAGAAGAGGAAACTGCGAGAGCCTTGAGATCCCGTAGTTCCAATTGATAAACACCACAGCCTTCCTGAAAATTGGTTTCTGTAGCACTAGTGAAATACAACCTGAGGTAGGCCCAGATCAAAAGTAGTAAAACAGGTATATTAGTTCCTCAGCAACGTCAGTTTTATTTTTATAATCTACAACTAGATGCATTATCTTCCCTCCCCCTCCTCCCAGCCCCCAAATAGTGCTTGATCAGGTGATGAAGATTCCTGTTTGTGCCACCAGTAAGGTAGCATGAAGGCACTGTCAACTACTACTGCCTTGCCTAATTAGCACATTATTTCAGTCATATATGGTTTATACTGTGACAGAATAGTAATACTGACAGTTTAAATATGAAAATGGCATTGTGGCACTTAATTTGAGGATTCACAGTTTTCGGCACTCACTAATCAGTAAGTTACACAATATCTTTATGCATTTTTAGACGTAGCAGAAACATTTAGATGTGGAAATGACTTTATGAATCTCAATTTGAGAGCCCGTTGTGCACTATAGCAATAAGGATTCAAAATATATTCTTCGACAACGTCAGTAAGTGAGCCACATGTATTTTGTACGGTTATAGAACAATAATGGACACTCTTAGACCTGGAACTAACGTTGTTATGCGAGGAGTTCCAAAATGAATATCCGGATTTTAAGGCTCTGTAGCACATATTACTCTCACCTTACAATAATAAATAATACACCAAATGAAAGAGAAACACACACAGTTTTTCTTACAGTTATTCAGTGTGAACATCGATCGCACATAGAATCGATAGGTGAGTTCTTTTGAAACCTTGATCAATGTGTCAGGAGTAACAGTTGCAGTAACACTGTTTCCAAAGTCGGATGGATCAGCTAGTATCGGAGGCACATACACATGTTCACGTCAGATCATGTGTGAACGTGGAGATCATGCATAGAATGCTGTGTCAACCGGCCCCTTGCGCCCAATCCACCGGTCGTTTAACGTCGTTCAACCAGTCCCGAAATGAGTTATACCAGTGAGGCGTCGCACCGTCTTACTCCCAAATAAAGATGTGTTGTTCAGCTTCTTCCCATTAAGGCACGGGCCATAGCTGTAGCATATAACGATAAGAAACATCAGTTACAGTTGATTCACGAGAAAGACAGGCCCATAAACTTTCCGCCAGGAATATTTCTCGGAGCTAAGCTTGAAAGATTCGTACTCATTGAACGCGTTTGTCAGTCACTCTTTGTCATTCCATACTCTTCCTATTGCGCACAGGTATACAAATAAAACTGTCTGAATTGCTCTTTCATTTGGTGTATTATTTACAATTGTAAGTTGTAGGTAGTAAATGCTACAACTCCGTAAAACCGGTATGTTCATTTTGAAACACCCTGTATTTAAGGGTCCATTATGTATGCACCAAGTGTGATAAAAATATTGAACTTGAGTCATTGCTCAGTGCGTCTTAAGCTGTGTGTGAGATCACTGGGGTAAATGTTTTTTTACATATTTTGATAAATAGTAGAGACAATTTGTAGCTGGCAATAACAATGTGATGATTGAGGGTCCACTATGCCTTGCACCTGTGGGCTACAAATATCGAACCTGAATCATTGCCAGGTCAGGTACAGAGAGTAAGATGGCTGACTATGGTGTACATGCTCATTGGCTATTTCATTTTAATGGCTGACAAGAGACCGTGTTGTGATTGGAGATCTAAATCTGCCGAGACTTGACAAAGATGCGTGTGTGTGTGTGTGTGTGTGTGTGTGTGTGTGTGTTTGTACTCTGTCTCCTGATGAAACTGTGTCAGCTTGCCACAAATGCTGAAAGGTGGCTGATGGCTGATCTGGAGCATATACTGATCAGCTGTTTTGTGCTAATGGCGAGTGAAATATTGGGCTATGATTGGAGGAGAGGAGAGGGGATTGGAGAGTGTGAGGGGTACAACAAAGCAGAGGGGAGGGCAGGTGGGGAGGTATGAGGATAAGAGGCGAAGAGGGGTGGATGTGTGATGACGTTATGCTTTTGGTCCTACCCCTGTATGTAGGCTACCTGGCAGCTGAAGTATTTGTGCAATAACGTATATCGCTCTCCTACTGACAAACTTCAGCCTCCATCTAGACAAATAGATGTCGAACTTTATTAGTATTTTAGTTGTTCAACTGATTCACTTAGTGACCTATGTCATTTGATATAAAGACATATCGACTAAATTAATGACTCAAACCCGACTTTATTAGCAGTGAAAAGCAATCATTCCTTGCCGACGGTGTGGTGGTACACGTTCATGCTAATACTCAGCAGACGTGATGAGAACGGGACCTGTAAGTTACGCTTCTGTGCAATTAGTAATAGGTCTGACACCGTTTAACTATGTCGAGGTATGACGAAACGCTTAAAAATACGTAAAATTTTGGTTCAGTACTTTTGACTATTATTAAAAATGCTATGAACGTAATGCACAAGCACGACCAGATAGTAGCATTATCGTTTTCAGTTCACTACGTTTAATGATTGATTTTTAACTGGAGAACTAAATATTACAATGAGAGCGAGGTACCTGGTAGTACAAAGCCAGTACGATGTTGTGTTACATGGACAAAACCGTATCTGATAGATAGTGCACCAATATCAACAATGCCCCGAAGTGCTAAGCAGCTATGTGTCATGTAAACTGGTAATGATTAAAGGAACCACTGCAGCAGACCTTAAGCTGGTAAGCTGATGTCAGGTTCCCTAATTACAAGAGCGGCACTACTGTGGCACTTGTTACAGCACGGTAGACCAGCCCGGAGTGAGCGCCGACGTGTGCCCGGCTCGACAAGGCCCAGAGGGCGTAGCAGAGTAGTAAAGCAGGCTGGCGGAAACGCCGGCATTGTTCGGCGGCGAATAGGAAACGCGGCGCGCTGACTTGCGATTACATTGTCCGGCGGGCCGGGTGGCGCGCGGACGGACACGGGTAACATGTTGGCGCGTTTGCGGCGACCCTCCATTTGCATATCACAGGAGGCCGGACTGGGAAGATCCGGAGCGGCAGGTCGCTTTCATTAGCGGCGCTCGGAACACTGGCCTGTGGCAAGGGGACGCCACGTTGGATCTGGGACTGCCGCTGCCAGATCAGCGGTTTGCTGGCACACTGGTCGGGGAGAAAGGGGGAGCTTTGACAAGGTCGCTACCGCTGACTACTACAGCCTACGATGAGCTGTCTTTGACCGGGAAACTTCGTAATTCTGAGCGCCTAACAGAGTCGCTAAAGTGCGCGTCATTTATGACGGCGGCCGAGTTTAGGTTCGTTCTGGCGTCACAAAACACAGTCAGCCAATGAACAGAGAACGACGTTGCCAGAGCTCAGACTGCAGTGCAGAGCATGGACGAGTGTCTTCAGTTTTAGAAACGTTCAGTCATAAATAAAGTAATTGAACAAAAGCAATGTCTTCATAGCAGAATTTCCTTTATAGAAAGTTCGGAAAAAAACCATGCTTAATACCATTTGCTTCATATTCAATTAATTAATTAAACCAAACAAGCAATAAGGCTCCTAATTCAGACGATAGCAAGAAAAGGTGTTTTCATCATTCTCACTAACCGCTTTTTCGCAATAAAGAACAGTGGTAATTGTTTTTTTCCTATTGTACTTCGACGAACGTGAGTAATTCATAGTCATACCAACAGTGTTTTCTCGGTATTTTGCGAGATAGTCCTGCGGGAGATGAATTGAATGACGAGCTGTGTTAGCGTAATGGTTAAAGTGTTCAGTCTGCTTTCGGCCGGTGAGCGGCGAGGACGTCTTCTTTACGTTCCGTCCGCAGAGTCGCGAGCGCGCGTAGTTTGTTTACTTCCACGCCATGGCTTATTCGTACAGAAAAGCTACCATCAAGATCACCTTCCAGCCCGACTACACACGACCACGAGCCTTTGAAGTCGAACGATTCATCCGTGACGAAGTTCAAATACCAACACAGCACATCATCGGTATCCGCCTATCCATCACAAGTAGCGTCGTTTACGTCAAGATGGTCGATGACGAGTTATGTCACGCTGTTGTGAACAGATGCGCGAACACTCTCAATTTCAAACACTCTGATGGTCACATCGGAGAGGTTACTGTTGACCATGCTGGACTAGGGTTACGCACACTAAGAGTCTTCGAACTCCCTTTCGAAGTACCACCGGACGTCGTTACCTCAGCTTTCCGCCCTTATGGGACGGTAATTAGCCACGTGGCCGAAAAATGGAACACCTTCGAGACGTACCAGGTCCTCAACGGCGTCCGACAAGTGAAAATTGAATTAAAGAAACATGTGCCATCCTACTTAGTCATAGGTGGCTGTCGAGCAATAGTAATGTACGACGGACAACCTCGTACTTGTTCTGGTTGCGGCCAGGAGGGTCATGTGCGCTCGGCGTGTATTCAACGTCGGGTTACACAACTTCCATTACATGACACGACGCCACCTCCTACGCTCACGGCCCTCCCCCTCAATTACGCAGAGGTGACACGATCGACCGTCATGACAGACGACAACCTCCCCCCCCCCCTCCCGGAAGACAGGAAGCGTTAGAATGCGCACCTGTCGCCGGTCCTGGATTGACCAACACCATTACGGTGTCTGCAGAGGTTGCAGAACGCCGCCCATCGACTCCACATGAAGATTCGGACGAGAGAATGGAACTCGACGCTAGGGTTGTACCGACCTCTGCCTTTCTACCTGAGGGGGATGCTATACGGGAACCACAAGCTCTTTCGGACACAGAAACCCACGTCCGCAAACAAAGGTCACCGAGAAAACATAAAAAGCGACGTCGCACACCCTTAGACGATTGGCTCCAGCGGACGTCTTCTGCAGTTGACGACCGGACGGCCGACGAAACGACGAGGAAAATGGATGACCCGAGATCGCCCTCACCTGTCACTTTGTCTGATTTTCGCAAACCCGATTCCGCTCTTTCGGGCAAACGGATGGCCAGCACAGCGTCCGCCGTTGGTACACAACCGGAAACAACTGCGGATTCACGCTCAGTCACTCAGCCCACAAGTGTTCTACCGCAGCCACCGTTAACTTACGGACCTTGGGCGGATGACATTGAAGACGGTTCTACGGCCGCTGTGGTGGATGAGGAGAGTGGTCTCTCCTCCCACACCTCGGCCCCTCCCGAGTAGCAACAGATGAGGGCGCGGCCAGCAGACCACAGGCCACAACTTTTACGGCGACACTGACGGCGGCCCCCACCGCAGGAGACGATCTACAGACCTATCACTTAACGACCATCAACATTAACACCATTCGGACACGTACGAAGTTGTCGCTGCTCCAAGACATGCTCAATGCAGCAGACGTTGACATTGTCTTTCTCCAAGAAGTCTTCGTCGCCGATTTCCCGGGTACGTATGGTTATACGTCTCATGTGTCCCACGCCTCGCCAACTAACAGTGGAGTCGCAATTCTCCTCAGAGAGGGCCTCGAGGCGGACGAAGTCCGATATCTCCCCGACGCTAGAGGAATGGCCGTAACGGTACAAGGCGTCCGGTTTATCAATGTGTACACCCCTTCCGGAACGAATCGCCGTCGTGACCGATCGCTCTTCTTCGTAGAAGGAATAGCGCACATTTTCCAGGGCAGGCACGATGACTTGATATTAGGGGGCGATTTCAATTGCACCCGAGCACCTAAAGATCAGCTGCCACGCCATTCACCGTGCCCCAAACTTGGGACACTCATCGGCGATCTCCAGCTGGTAGATACATGGAAACATGTCCGAGGAAATAGACCAGGATACACCCATTTCACGAGTCACTCGTCTAGTCGCATCGATAGTATTTACGTCTCCTGTTCTCTCGCGGCAACGGTGAGTGACGCGGAGGTGTGGCCAGTAGCCTTTTCTGATCACGAGGCCTATATACGTGCCGTCACCCTTCGTCGCCAACGGGTGTGGCGTAGCCGACATCCCTGGAAATTAAACACTGCTCATCTCGCTTCTCCGGATTGTCGACGCGCCATCGAAGACACGTGGAGTTTGTGCGTCCGCCGCGTCCCAACGTATCCTACGTCGATTAGTTGTTGGTTAACCTGCGCCAAGCCGACCATACGGCGAACCTTTATTACGTATGGTCGTGAGACTGCTGCTTGGAGGCGGCAGACCCTTGATTTTTATTTCACCGTCCTTTGCGAATGCACCTCCTTGCCACCCACACAGGAACGACAGTTGACATTTCAGCGTGCGTAAGCACAGATCGTAGCCCATATGCGCCGACACCTCGAAGGGACGATCGTCCGAGCGCGAACACGAGACAGACTCGCAACGTAACGACCCACCATGTACCAAGTCATCCGAGAACGTACTCTGCGAAGACGGGCGCTGATACATGCCATCACCACTGAGGACGGCCGTCATCACACCACACAACGCGATATTGCTGCAGCCTTCTTCGACCATTATGCACGACTTTATTCTGCTCAATGTTCCGACCCGACGACGGTGACTCCAGTCTCACAACTGGTTTACGGCGTTGTCCCACAGGATTTACAAACTGAATTATTGAACGACATTACGGAAGACGAAGTTATCGACGCCATCGGTAAAGGAGCGGCGAATAAGTCTCCTAGCCCCGACGGGCTCGGTGTGGAGTTTTATAGAACTTTCCAGTATTTACTGGCTCCCAAGTTAAAAGACATCTGTCGGGAGCTTATGTCCCCCGCGGTGCCGCTCCCTGCGACCTTCGTAGAAGGAATAATTATACCGGTTCAAAAACCTAAAGGTGGGGCTCGAATACAAGATTACCGCCCGCTAACACTCGTCAACTGCGACATGAAGATATTCACCAGACTGTTACCAAACCGTCTCCGACCGACCCTACCTTACGTCATCTCGCTAGATCAGGCTTCCCTAGGGGGTATCAACAACATCCACACAGCACTGTGTCGATACCGTGACTTAATAGCCCTAGCCAGGGCACGCCGCATCCCGGGAGTGCTGGCATCACTAGATTTTAGCCAAGCTTTTGATCGAGTGGATCACGAGTACGTAACGTCCGTTCTCCAGCATATGCAGTACCCGCAGCAATTCACAGACGTCGTGAAGCGCCTACTCCGAGGGGCGACTTCCAAAGTGCTCGTCAACGGGCGTCTCTCGCAGTCCCTCGCGATTTTCCGCTCCGTGCGTCAAGGCTGCCCCCTGTCGACGTTACTATATGCTCTAGCACTGGAACCGCTCCTCTGTGGCCTCTGTCAACGTCTCACCGGTCTTACCCTACGTGACATCACATTTCGCTGTACAGCATATGCAGACGACCTGGTTCTCGTGTTCCGCAGTTGCGACGATGTCAACAGAGTACTAGAATGGATTACCACGTACGGTGTGGCTTCCGGCAGCTGTCTCAACGTCGCCAAATCAGTCGCCATGGCCATAGGAGACGGGTTGACCCCAGCGTGTGTCGAACCCCTACAGCTTCGTGGCACTATCAAATGTCTCGGAATAGAGTTTCACGACGACATACGGCGCACTGCGGCTCTTAACTACCGCCGCTTATTACAACAAATTCGGGTCCAAATCTTCAACCTTCGTCTGCGGACCCTGGACATTCTCCAAAGGACACACTTCGCCAATGTTTACCTCGCATCGCGCCTTCCACACATAGCGCGTGTTCTCCCAATACCGTTACTGATGGCTCGGCGTCTATTAGAGGCATTCGGAGCCTACGTCAGTACAGGCATGCTCTTCAAAGTCAGTTATGAGTCACTGACCTTTCCTCCAGAAAGGGGAGGTCTTGGTCTAGTCCATGTCCACGACAGAACTGTGGCACTGTATGTCAGCTCACACATCAAGCTGTGGCGCCACCACCCGGAAAGTTCGACAGGTTTGCTATTGGAGTCCTTAGCTCCGCCCTCCCTTATGCCCCCACTGACGACGCAAGACATACCCCCATATTCTACTACTTCGGGAACTTTTACATTGAACATAGCTATGTCCGTATCGCAGTAGCACCGACGAAAGAGGTGTCGGCGCGGGATATATATCATGTCCTACAGCAGAGGCGCCCACCAAACATCGTGGAGACCAAAAGCCCTCAGATTAATTGGAAAGTGGTGTGGAAGACGATTCACGCGGTTTCACTGGACACAGCCGTCCGATCCACATGGTAAATCGCAATCAATGGTAAACATATCACCCGATCACGCCTCCACGAGATAAACATGGCGGAATCGCCTCTTTGCGTAGGCTGCAGGATACCAGACACAGACGAACACCGTCTCACATGTGGCGCGGCAGAAGACGTATGGCGCTTGGTGCGACAAATTTTGTCGTATTTTCTACGAGTGACTCCGGAACACATTACACCTCGGTTACTACTATTTCCGGATCCACAGTATTTCACGAAGATGACAACAACTTAGTCACAACTGAAGGAAAATGTAATTTGAGGAAGTTACATCTTCACTTGTCTAAAATGTACACAATCTCGTCAACTAAAGATAATAAAATGAAATAGCAAGTAAGTGTTTAGTTACCATGCCAAGCAACTCACATTATATGTGTTTTCACATACGCTGTGCAAAGGACTGGAACCCCGAGTAGTGTGCTTTGCTCACCTGAAATAAGAAAAAGCAACAATTAGAAGTACTATATCACCCGCATCAACCACAGTATATACATTATGTGATCAAAAGTATCCGGTCACCTCAAAAAACATACGTTTTTCATATTAGGTGCATTGTGCTGCCACCTACTGATATGTACTTCATATCAGCGACCTAAGTAGTTGTTAAACATCGTAAGAGAGCAGAATGGGGTGCTGTGCGGAACTCGTGGACTTCGAACGTGGTCAGGTGACTGGGTGTCACTTATGTCATTCGTCTGTACTCGAGATTTCCACACTCCTAAACATTTCTGGGTCCACTGTTTCCGGTGTGATACTGAAGTGGAAAAGTGAAGGGATACACACAGTACAAAACCGTGCAGTCCGACCTTGTCTGTTCACTAACAGGGACCGCCGACAATTGAAGGTGATCGTAATGTGTAATAGGCAGACGTCTATCCAGACCATCACACAGGATTTTCAAACTGCATCTGGATCCACTGCAAGTACTAAGACAGTTAGGCGGGAGGTGAGAAAACTTGGATTTCATGGTCGAGCGGCTGCTCATAAGCCACACATCACGCCGGTAAATGCCAAACGTTGGACGATTGAACAGTGGAAAAACGTTGTGCGGAGCGACGAATCAGGTACACAATATGGCGATCCGACGGCAGGGTGTGGGTATGGCGAATGCACGGTGAACGTCATTTGCCAGCGTGTAAAATTCGGAGGCCGTGGTGTCATGGTATGGCAATGTTTTTCATGGAGGGGATTTGCACCCCTTGTTGTTCTGCGTGACACTATCACAGCACAGGCCTACATTGATGTTTTAAGCACCTTCTTGCTTCCCAAAGTTGAAGAGCAATTCGCGGACGGTGATTGCATCTTTCAGCACTGTCGAGCACCTGTTCATAATACACGTCCTGTGGCAGAGTGGTTGAACGACAATAACATCCCTGTAATGGACTGGTCTGCACAGAGTCCTGACCTGCATCCTAAAGAATACCTTTGGGATGTTTTGGAATGCCGACTTCGTGCCAGGCCTCACTGACCGGAATCGATACCTCTCCTCAGTGCAGCACTCCGTTAAGAATGGGCTGCCATTCACCAAGAAACCTTCCAGCAGCTGATTGAACGTATGCCTGGGAGAGTGGAAGCTGTCATCAAGGCTAAGAGAGAGCAAACACCATATTAAATTCCAGCATTACCGGTGGAGGGCGCCACGAACTTGTAAATCATTCTCAGCCAGGTTTCCAGATACTTTTTATCTCACAGTGTACATTAGTCAAATACAGTACATTCATGAACGTTAAACTAGTATATACAAGGATATTTCAACTACGTTGTTAAATTCAAATTTCTCCTTTAAAATTTTAAGAAATCTTAGGCGCAAATCCGTATTATTATTAGAAACTAACGCGTCAAGCTGATGCCACCCTTCAGTCTCATTCAGCAAAGAGAGTCTATTTACTGAAACGGAATAGATGAGAAAATTTCAATTTATGACTGATACGAATCTTATTTGGCTACATGTAGTTAGAACGTCACAAAAACGAGAAGGAGAATGACGTAGCATCTAAGAGTGATTCACCAGTTAATGACGGTAACACTTCTGCTCTTGCTTCTACCTATGCCTTGAAAAAAATGTGCACGCCAACAATTGAGTAGTTTTGTAAAACAGGGAACTGAGGCTAAAATGTGCAAGTAACACCTTCACGTAATGAATTTAACGACCAGATTCACATTTACATTGCAAAGTCACGTAAGGGGGGATCAAAAAGTTACCTTTCGAAGGCCGTACGGTTTAGAATCGGTATGCCAGTAGGGCAGAATAATCGTGAGCATTGAGGCAATCATCCTGCCGACGCACCTTGTCGAAGATATCCGTGTTGTAAGACTCCGCGCCATGTTGCGCGAAGAAGAGCGTAACAGCCTGATGCACAACCTCTTCCGACAGGAATCGTCGAACATTCAAGACCTTTTTTATGGGATCGAAGGGATGGTGATTGCATGGGGTAGTGTCTGCTACTTGAGTTGATGAACTTCCGTGTTACGACATTTGCGATGGGGGGACTGCGGTAACGTGGACCAGTAGTAACCCCTTGTTCCTCTATTGCACAACAGTGGTTTTCGACAGATGTGCTTCCCCATTCATATTTTTCACTCTGCGATGGATGTCTACCGGCGTTATCCCTCGACAGGCAGGAAAACAACAATACCACGTTGGTCCTGTTTGGATGCATTTGGTAATAACGTCGCCATAGTCTACGTCCACGCATTTACAGCACGCACGTCGGGAAGAAACGAATGCCACACTGACCTCTAGCTCTAGCGTCTTTACTTAAATACTCGTATCGAAGTCGCGCTACGTTGCATATATGCTGCAGCAATGCCCTCATACCGAACCTTTTTATTTCTCCTTAATCTGCCACAACAATAAGAAAAGAAATCACAAAAGAATGTGGTCATAAACACTTCCATATAACTCCATTTACATCACCGATGTTCAAAATGCCCACCGTTTACTGCAATACACGTTTGCCACACTAGTTCAAGCACTTCTGGAGAGACTGAAGATAATCCTTCGATATCACTGCATATGCGGCAACATTGCAATGATTTAAATCCTCTTGGGTTGTTGAAGCCTATGTATAACTTTGAGATTGGCCCAGAAAGACCTTTTCAGTGGCTGGGAGTCAGACGAACATGTGGGCCTGCTAAGAACGTCTTCACGACCTATGCTGTGACCAGGAAAGTGCTGGGTGAGCGCTTTAATTGTCACAAGAGAGTAGTCAGCCAAGCATGCATAGTGCTGGATCCACAGACGTCTACGAATTTCAAATGGTTCTCTCTGTGGGAGAATTCAGTAAGAAATTATGTGTACCCTTAACCGTTAAGAAGTAAGTACAAGTCACATAGACTTAAATAATCCCGTTCCAAACGTTTACCGTCCTCTGCCTCTGATATTCAACGCGCCTCAGACAGTGAGAATTCTAAGCAACCTAATAATGCATCCAAGTCTTTCTTGGTTTCAGTTTTCTGTGATCTGTAAACGTAGTTTCATAATTCTACAGAGGAATAACCTACTGTTTTGATATCGTATCAGAACCGAGTGACAGAATTCCGTCAGCCTTCTGCAATCCCGCTGGTTAGTCTGCTGGTGCAGTATCGCAGGATACGAATGGAAGCTGTAGGCAAAATGTGAGAAACGCTGGCCTGATTTATTCCAGGGGTACTCGCCGCTTCACTGGAGTTAATATGTGGATTATGGATAGCAGCTCCCAGGACATATATTTCGTTGGCTTCGCTAGTTGCAGGCTTTCCCTTGCCCTCTGCGAAATACTGTAGTACTCCAGAGCACTTCCCATACCAAGTTTTTCGCACGCTCGCTAAACCGTCAATTTTTGTTGCACACCCTCTGTCGGGACACCTTTGTGTTCACATATCAACTGTTCTCCGTAAGGGACTACCATATCTAGTTTCTCTTGGTTTGTGAAGGATATTCAGTTTTCAAAACTAACTAGCAATTGACAAAGTGAACGACAAATACGGAATAAAAGTTGCATTTCCTCTGTGTTCTTTGTATACCGGTATCGGAGCAGTGCAACTTCCTGTTTCCTCCTTCTCCGACATGGAGTATTTCTTTAACTGAGTATGATGAAATCACGAACCTCCACATAAGACAGCAGCTGGTTTCATGTTCAAAACAGACAAATGGTTCAAATGGCTCTGAGCACTATGGGACTTAACACCTTAGGTCATCAGTCCCTTATAACTTAGAACGACTTAAACCTAACTAACCTAAGGCATCACACACATCCATGCCCTAGGCAGGATTCGAACCTGCGGCAGCAGCAGCCCCGCGGTTCCGGACTGCAGCGCCCAGAACCGCACGGCCACCGCGGCTGGCAACAGACAAATCCTACTCCACTAATCTATATAACTAAAGATTTAAAAGTTCGTTTGTTCAGAATCGTAAATCTCTGAAAGTTCTTCGCAGATTGCTTTGAAATTTTGACATAAAGTTGCATTTTAAAACACCCATGTTTTTATGTAAAATATATACACCAATGGTGTTCCAGTAGGTGTATAAAAACACGTGTATTCGAATGAAACGTTGTATCAAAATTTAAAAGGAACCGGTGAACTACTTTCGGAGATTTAAGTTTTTGAACAAAGAACACGAAATTTTTGCTAACAAATTATCCACGTGCTTCAGTAGATGTGTAAACACTCACGTATATTTGAATTCAAAGTTGTGCTAAAATTTCGAAGCATTCGCAAATTTACGGTTTTGTTCAAGCGAACATTTACTTCTACATAAATAAAAAATGAATGTTTGCGTGTTTAAAACCTTAAACCTCCGTAGCTCCTTCACCGATTTCTTTGAAATATTGACCGAAAGTTGCATTCGATTACGTACGTGTTTTTATAGGCCTCCTAGAGCGTCACATGTAAGATAAATGTGCAATAATTACACGGTAAATCAATAAAAATGTAAATGTTCGTTTGTACAAAGTCGTAATCATCCCCAAGTTCTCCGCCGATTGTTTTCAAATTTGGACACAACGTTGCTTCCGAATACTTGTGAGTTTTTATATACCTACTTTTAATACATATAACATATAAATAAACGTATATGTATAAAGGAGGAAGGTTATTACAAAAAAACTCGAAAAGTTCTTGACTGGTTTACATTGAATTTTATAAACATATACTATGAATTTCTGTTACCAGACAGGAATCTTATGTTTATGGGATGTCAGTTTATGGCTCAAATACTTGTACAGAATCTCATCTGCAATAACAATAAACAAGGCTCAACGTCAGAGAAAGGGGGGAAGAGGATATGGACAGAGCTGTGGCAGGAAATAGAGACAGAAAGCGGAACAAGGGAGAAGGACAGAAAGAGGGGGCAGCAGAACATGAAGAAAGAGAGCGGAAGGATATGATGTAGACAGAGAAGGGAGGGGAAGATGGACGGAGAAGGGGGAACGGGTTGGTGGTCGGGGAGATGGTGAGAGAGAAGGTGAGAAAGAGGGGCAACATTAGGTGGTGGGAGATGAGGGAGGCCAAGATGGAGGAGAGAGGGGTAGAAAGTGATGGACAGAGAGAGGGGGATGGAGGAGAAGATGGACAAAGAGTGGAGTAGGAGGAGATGGACAGTGACAGGGGGATGGAGGAGAAGATGGACAAAGAGTGGGGGAGGAGGAGATGGACAGTGACAGGGGAGAGAAAGACATTCGGACATGTACTCAATTGCCATACATATTGGGATCGTGTGCTTTCTCCTTTCTTTATTTCCCATTTAATCAGACTGAGCTACAGCCGGGTATACAGTGATTCTGACCAGCAATGGCATTTTGAAGGAAACCAGCAATGGCATTTTCACGAGGGAAAATTTGTCTCCTTCAGAACTACGACACCAGAAGCGGAAATTACTGCTGCTTCATTCGATAAACCGAAGTGGTGCTGACTTCTCCGTGATTAATGCAGCTCTCAAAAGACTCTATACGTCATTTAGTAAGGACTTTCTGGTAATTCAGCGGAATGGAAACAAAATTGCGATACGTTAAACTGTATTTTAGGTGAAAAGGTGTACATTAGAGAACACTGTACGATGGCATTTTATTCACTAATCGTCCCATGGAAATATTCACCCCATATTATACGCCGAAATTAACGACAGTTTGAATTTAGTGATTTTAACTTTAACTGTCAAGGTATCTATTTACGGCGAAGGAACTAGATCCCGAGGAAGATGGTAGGACTACAGTTTATGAATGACTTTTTTCGTTCTGTATGATTAAGGCCGCAGAGCTATTGAGGTAAATTTCCTGCCTATCAGACAGTGCGTCGCTGGATTTACTTCAGTATCCATCTGTAATGTTTTGGGGAAATCGCGTATGTGGTGCAATTGATGGCGATCCGTTCATTGGATAGTGATAATGGTCAGATCCGATTTTACTCTCATATAAGAATAGACTACATACTGAAATCAGTTTTAACCAATCACTTTCATCACATTTCTTGTTAACAAGACCAGAGACATACATAACATTAGTTATACATAACATTAGTTATTCTCACAAACATCGAAAGGTTAGGGATACCCTTGGTACTTCAGCGGACGGCCTGAGAAAAGCACACCGTAACCATCTCCATTCGAACATTATCGCGGAAGCCAGAGGGGATATACTCCCGTCTCCTTGACTGGAATGAGTATTTAACTCGCGTTGACATTCAAACTATTCTCCATAAATTTAATGAGGAATACTCTGTATCCGTTGCTCCTACAGCTATTCTCTTGAGTATTTATTCCGAATTTTCTACAATAGACCACACGTTTTTGTCCACATTGGTACGTTGCACTACCCAAACATTAAAGAAAACAAGGTACTTTGATGTGTAATATTTCTAGGTTTGCAGTTTTTTAAATATCAAGCTGTAGCCATATTTGTGTTATTTCTAATTGTATCAGTGGGTAAATTAAAATTAGTTGTTACTTAACACCAAAACTGTGCTGCACCAGATTCGAGCTTGCCTGTTCATCTAAAACTGTCAGTCACAGACATTCTCATATTTCTCTTCTTTTGATTTTTTTAGATAATTACGGTACACTTTTTACAGCTCAGAGAGTTTGGAAGCACTACATGTTGTCAAACATAACTGTGCATCTCTCAAATGTCTATGAAGATTTGAAAGTATTTTGTGACTAACTTTAGTGACCGTATGTTCGTTGTTTAAAAATGTTATAATAACTTAAGTCAGATACATGATGAGTAAAATCAAGAGAAGGGAGTAATATGATATTTACATTCAAGGAAACACTGTCTCCAAAACTCCTGCCGTTCAACAGTGACTGAAGATAGGTAATTCATCCAGTCTTTCTGTACACATTTCGTGAGCTGCATTTAATATATAAGCTTCAGTAGATTACAAATAATGTCTCATCTTTCGTTATTGTGTATTTCTGTTGGTATATAATACTTACGTTAAAAGTGTCTTCTTTAGTTACATAGCCGAGCGGTCTAAGGCGCTGCAGTCATGGACTGTGTGGCTGGTCCCGGCGGAGGTTCGAGTCCTCCCTCGGGCATGGGTGTGTGTGTGTGTATCTCCATAGGATAATTTAGGTCAAGTAGTGTGTAAGCTTACGGACTGATGACCTTAGCAGTTAAGTCCCATCAGATTTCACACACATTTGAACATTCAACATTTCTTTAGTTACAGCTTCCTTATTAACTGTGACTATTAATTTCTTCAAAGCAAAACTTTCTTCCTTTATAGGATAAAAAGAAGCCAGAGCAATTAGTGTATAAGCCATGGGTATGTTTTTATTTAACAGAAATATAGAAATGAAATTTAGGAACTGAGGTCGTGTAGAGTTTGAAGTAGCTGAAGGGATGCGCTATCTGGTTTTAAAAATAAGAGGTATGCGAAATGACGATGGTCGATGGAATGAGTCATAAGGACAGTGATTTAAAGCGATTTAGAGAAACCCTGAGGAAACAAAACGAACGGCATGACACCACTCGGGGCTTTTAACCCACTTTTTCCAGCCAAGGACTCAGTGTCTTAATTAATGCGCCCTGACGTTCAGGGCTGCGTGCATCATTTATAACTGGAAGCTGTTTGCAGCTGCTGTCAAGCTCGAGAGATTGCATTCAGGAGCAAAACAACAATTTCGCGCCTTGGTAAGGAAGAGGATTCGGATTCGAGAGAACGGCGACTCAAATCCCCGTCCGACCATTCGGATTTATGCTTTCCGTGATTTCCCTGTATCACTAAGGTTAATGCATACAAGATTAAGTTGAGTAATCACGTCTGGTTTCCTTCCCCATCTTTCTCCACTCCGAGCTTGTGCTCCGTTTCTACATCTACAAATACACTCTTCAGACCGCTGTGAAGTTCATTGCTGACCGTGCTTTCCATTGTATCTCGCTGTCGACAGGCCTTAAAGTTCTGTATTTCCTTCCATTAACAAGCGCTTAAGCCAGGGAGAGTTCTGTTCTGGAGCAAGCGTTAAGTCCAACATGGTGAACTGATGTGTTCGGTGTGTCACTAGTTCAAGTAATGTTTGTCCGAACGTCAACCCAGAGGAGGATGGACAATGCGGGCTACTTCATTTGAATCTATTTGGGACTGGAATATGGTCAAGTAAGTCTCGGGCAGCCAACTGAGGGTTTACTAGAATGACAAATGGCATGTCCACGGTTTGGGAAACTTACAATGGCCAGGAGAGCGGTGTGCTGACCCCATCTACATCTACATCTACATCTACATCTACATCCATACTCCGCAAGCCACCTGACGGTGTGTGACGGAAGGTACCATGAGTACCTCTATTGGTTCTCCCTTCTATTCCAGTCTCACATTGTTTGTGGAAAGAAGGATTGTCGGTATGCCTCTGTGTGGGCTCTAATCTCTCTGATTTTATCCTCATTGTCTCTTCGCCAGATATACATATGAGGGAGCAATATACTGCTTGACTCCTCGGTAAAGTTATGTTCTCGAAACTTCAACAAAAGCCCGTACCGAACTACTGAACGTTTCTCCTGCAGAGTCTTCCACTGGAGTATATCTGTCATCTCCGTAACGCTTTCGCGATTACTAAATGATCCTGTAACGAAGCGCGCTGCTCTCCGTTGGATCTCCTCCATCTCTTCTATCAACCCTATCTGGTACGGATGCCACACTGCTGAGCAGTATTCAAGCAGTGGGCGAACAACCTTACTGTAACCTACTTCCTTTGTTTTCGGATTGCATTTCCTTAGGATTCTTCCAATAAATCTCAGTCTGGCATCTGCTTTACCGACGATCAACTTTATATGATCATTCCATTTTAAACCGCTCCTAATGCCTACTCTCAGATAATTTATGGAACTAACTGCTTCCGGTTGCTGACCTGCTATATTGTAGTTAAATCATAAGGGATCTTTCTTTCTATGTATTCGCAGTACATTACACTTGTCTACATTGAGATCCAGTTGCCATTCCCTGCACCATGCGTCAATTCGCTGCAGATCCCCCTGCATTTCAGTACAATTTTCCATTGTTACAACCTCTCGATATACCACAACATCATCCGCAAAAAGCGTCAGTGAACTTCCGATGTCATTCACAAGGTCATTTATGTATATTGTGAATAGCAACGGTCCTACGACACTCCCCTGCGACACACCTGAAATCATTCTTACTTTGGAAGACTTCTCTCCATTGAGGATGACAGGCTGCGTTCTGTTATCTAGTAACTCTTCAATCCAATCACACAATTTGCATGATAGTCCATATGCTTTTGCTTTGTTCATTAAACGGCTTTGGGGAACTATATCGAACGC
Organism: Schistocerca gregaria; assembly: GCF_023897955.1. Classification (NCBI taxonomy): domain Eukaryota; kingdom Metazoa; phylum Arthropoda; class Insecta; order Orthoptera; family Acrididae; genus Schistocerca; species Schistocerca gregaria. Next base: position 332,030,965 of record NC_064923.1, read on the forward strand.
CTTGCGGCATCTACCTGGGCACCCGTTTCTATGGCCCTCTGAGTCTAGTGGACGAATAGCGCGAGCTGAGTTTCACACGGTCGTCTTTTTCGAAACTCATGCTGGTTCCTACAGAGTAGATTTCTAGTCTCCAGAAAAGTCATTATGCTCGAACATAATACGTGTTCCAAAATTCTACAACTGATAGACGTTAGAGATATAGGTCTATAGTTCTGCACATCTGTTCGACGTCCCTTCTTAAAAACGGGGATGACCTGTGCCCTTTTCCAATCCTTTGGAACGATACGCTGTTCTAGAGACCTAAGGTGCACCGCTGCAAGAAGGGGGCAAGTTCCTTCGCGTACTCTGTGTAAAATCGAACTTTTATCCCATCAGGTCCAGCAGCCTTTCCTTTTTTCAGCGATTTTAATTGTTTTTCTATCCCTATGTCATCTGTTTCGATAGCTACCATTTTGTCATCTGTGCGACAATCTAGAGAAGGAACTACAGTGCATTCTTACACTGTGAAACAGCTTTGGAAAAAGACAGTTAGTTTTTCGGCCTTTAGTCTGTCATCCTCTGTTTCAGTACAATTTTGGTCACAGAGTGTCTGGAAATTATGTTTTGACCCACCTACCGCTTTGACATAAGACCAACATTTCTTAGGATTTTCTGCCAAGTCAGTACATAGAACTTTACTTTCGAATTCATTGAACGCCTCTCTCATAGCTCTCCTCAGACTACATTTCGCTTCGCGTAATTTTTGTTTGTCTGCGAGGCTTTGGCTATGTTTATGTTTTCTGTGAAGTTCCCTTTGCTTCCGCAGCAGTTTTCTAACTCGGTTGATGAACCACGGTGGCTCTTTTCCATCTCTTACGATATTACTTGGCACATACTCATCTAACACATATTGTACGATGGTTTTGAACTTTGCCCACTGATCCTCAACACTATCTGTACTTGAGACAAAACTTTTGTGTTGAGCCACCAGGTACTCTGAAATCTGCTTTTTTCACTTTTGCTAAACGGAAAAATCTTTTTACCTTTTTTAATATTTCTATTTACGGCTGAAATCATCGATGCAATAACAGCTTTATGATCGCTGATTCCCTGTTCTCCGTTAACTGTTTCAAATGGTTCGGGTCTGTTTGTCACGAGAAGGTCTAATATGTTATCGCCACGAGTCGGTTCTCTGTTTAACTGCTCAAAGTAGTTTTCAGATAAAGCACTTAAAAAAATTTCACTGGATTCTTTGTCCCTACTACCCGTTGAGTCTCCCAGTATATATCCGGCAAATTAAAATCTCCACCCAGAGCTACAACATGCTGGGGAAATCTACTCGAAATATTTTCCAAAGTATCCTTCAGGTGCTGATCCACAACAGCTGCTGAGCCAGGGGACCTGTAGAGACATCCAATTACCATGTCTGAGACTGCTTTAACCGTGACTTTCACTCAAATTATTTCACCATACGGTCCGCCGTACGGCATCCGAATGACGCCACATAGTAGAGAACGAACGGCAGCAGGTCGGCGTCACGCAGTCCTATGGGATTGATAGCGGTATGCTTTTCTTTGCTTTATTTGTACTCATGTGTCAGTAACACATAAAAATGAAGTAGTTTAGGCGGCAGTACTTTTGAGTTACATCGAGAGCTCAGGACTAAAAACAGATCTAATTAATTTCAGTATAGCAGCACTACAAAGCCCATTCTCGTTAGAAACACGTTCCACAGGGTTCAGACAATAAGGTTACGCGTTTCGCCGAATCGCCCACTGAACTACCGTTCCGACCGAGCCGAGTACGTTTCAAGCTGGGTGGCTCGGCGTGTAATGACCTCCTCGTCGCTGGGCGCGCAGTAATCCTTCAACAATAAACTTCGTTATCGGCCAGCACAAAGGCAGAGAATGCCGCTCATAAACACGGCTAATGACCGAGCTTGTGGCGCAGGAAATGAGCCGACGAAACAGCGAAATTGAGTCGGAGAGAAGAGTGGTGTGACACAAACTGGGTGGCTGCCCTGAAATAGCTTCCAGCGGGCAGCGGGACCACACCACTGTCTGTGTCGTCTGCCACAGCACAATGGCCGACCGCGCCGCCGGCAATAAATACCCCGACTGCGGCGGCGGCGGGGTTCATTTCTGGACGCGACGCGGGACGTGCCCTGGGCGCTCCATGGCCACTGAGTCTTAGCAGAGGCTTCCAATAGCAGCCCAGGAGCGCCCACAAACAAAAAAAAGGTTAAGACACTCAGCACACGACATCCTGCGGCACTGGGCTCTGAGAGGTCCGGTCTAATTCGCTCATCTGGCATCGGAGTCCTCTCTCATGTAATGAGTAGGGTCTCCGAGAAGGAGTGGTAGGCACTCAGAGAAGAAAAAAAGACTTCATATGGATATATACTCTATTCCGAATGGTTTCGGATACAGAAGACATTTAATATACGTTATTGAATCTGTATATTGAGCAAGCAGTAAAGGAAACAAAAGAAAAATTCGGAGTAGGAATTAAAATCCATGGAGAAGAAATAAAAACTTCGAGGTTCGCCGATGACATCGTAATTGTGTCAGAGAGAGCAAAGGACTTAGAAGAGCAGTTGAACGGAATGGACAGTGTCTTGAAAGGCTGATATAAGATAAACATCAACAAAAGCAAAACGAGGATAGTGGGATGTAGTCGAATTAAGTCAGGTGATGCTGAGGGAATTAGATTAGTCAATTAGACACTTAAAGTAGATAAGGAGTTTTGCTATTTGGGGAGCAAAATAACTGATGATGGTCGAAGTAGAGAGGATATAAACTGTAGACTGGCAATGGCAAGGAAAGCGTTTCCGAAGAAGAGAAATTTGTTAACATCGGGTATAGATTTAAGTGTCTGGAAGTCGTTTCTGAAAGTATTTGTATGGAGTGTAGCCATGTATGGAAGTGAAACATGGACGATAAATAGTTTGGATAAGAAGAGAATAGAAGCTTTCGAAATGTGGTGCTACAGAAGAATGCTGAAGATTAGATGGGTAGATCACATAATTAATGAGGAAGCATTGCACAGGATTGGGGAGAAGAGAAGTTTGTGGCACAACTTCACCAGAAGAAGGGATCGGTTGGTAGGACATGTTCTGAGGCATCAAGGGATCACCAATTTAGTATTGGAGGGCAGCGTGGAGGGTAAAATCGTAGAGGGAGACCAAGAGATGAATACACTAAGCAGATTCAGAAGGATGTAGGTTGCAGTAGGTACTGCACAAGATAGAGTAGCATGGAGAGCTGCATCAAACCAGTCTCAGGACTGAAGACCACAACAACAACAACATGAAAATAAAGAAGAAAAAATAAATCTATACTTGACGGGAGAAAGAGGTAGAAACCGAGATACAGAGTAAAGGTTTACGTCCATTCACAGCAATCGTTGATATGTAATTTTAGTACTATCGCTAACTTATATTAAACAATCCTTGGATACGTCAATGTACAGGACAAACTAGAAAAAACGTTAATCCAAGTTACAATTTGTTATTTCGAGCCAACACTCCAATAACGTGATGGAATAACTTGTCGGGTAGAGAGAGAGCGTTTTCCATGCTCTGGCGCTCTCCGCCATCCTACATCTATCTATCTTACTCTCTTTAATATGATTCAAATCGGACTTAAATTTCAAACGTCACCTGATAACGTCCTAAACCGGAAACCAATTAGCTCTTCATATATTTGTCACAAAACACTGTATCATCTTTGAGAAAGAGGTGAAATAGACTATGTCTGATTAACAGCCACTATTTCGCTTTTTCGCTTTGTGTGTAAATGACATGTTGTTGTGATCTTCAGTCCTGAGACTGGTTTGATGCAGCTCTCCATGCTACTCCATCCTGTGCAAGCTTCTTCATCTCCCAGTACTTCCTGCAACCTACACCCTTCTGAATCTGCTTAGTGTATTCATCTCTTGGTCTCCCTCTACGATTTTTACCCACCACGCTGCCCTCCAATGCTAAATTGGTGATCCCTTGATGCCTCAGAACATGTCCTACCAACCGATCCCTTCTTCTGGTGAAGTTGTGCCACAAACTTCTCTTCTCCCCAATCCTGTGCAATGCTTCCTCATTAATTATGTGATGTACCCATCTAATCTTCAGCATTCTTCTGTAGCACCACATTTCGAAAGCTTCTATTCTCTTCTTATCCATACTACAGTATTTATCGTCCATGTTTCACTTCCATACATGGCTACACTCCATACAAATACTTTCAGAAATGACTTCCTGACACTTAAATCTATACTCGATGTTAACAAATTTCTCTTCTTCAGAAACGCTTTCCTTGCCATAGCCAGTCTACATTTTATATCCTCTCTACTTCGACCATCATCAGTTATTTTGCTCCCCAAATAGCAAAACTCCTTTATTACTTTAAGTGTCTCACTTCCTAATTAATTCCCTCAGCATCACACGACTTAATTCAACTACATTCCATTATCCTCGTTTTGATTTTGTTGATGTTCATCTTATATCCTCCTTTCAAGACACTATCCATTCCGTTCAACTTCTCTTCTAGTCCTTTGCTGTCTCTGACATAAATATATAATTAAACTGACACCAGTAACACTCTTGGTTACAAACGGCCGCTGATGTGCTTAAGGTAACAATAGACAAACGTTTGTGTGATATGGAATGAAAATATTGGTCGATGATTGGCTGTGGTTCAAATAGCTCTAAGCACTATGCGACTTAACTTCTGAGGTCATCAGTCGCCTAGAACTTAGAAGTAATTAAACCTAACTAACCTAAGGACATCACACACTTCCATGCCCGTGGCAGGATTCGAACCAGCGACCGTAGCGGATCGATGATTGATTGGTGCCAATACATCACATCAGATATTGTCTCCCCAAACATGACTTGAAACGACGCATCTTTAAAACGATGTTGTTAAACCTTCGAAATCAACAAAAGTTAACATATGTTTACGAGTTCTAGATTACAGATATTGTCTGTCGAACAGGAAATATTAAATAACGACTCCCACATCTGGTAATGAGAAAAACATTGCTAACTTTTGAATTAACCGTATAGAATTGTTGCTTTTAATAATCCGTCCGTGTGTTTCCAACGGGAAACTCTTTGTTTTTAATGCCTGTTACGTAGACCAATAAAAAGGAACAAAAACTGATAATTTATGTTTTGTAGTCAACGGGAGACTTCGATGTGTGCCTTTCAAAATCAGTATTCGTGATTTTAATGGTTCAAATGGCTCCGAGCACTATGGGACTTAACATCTGTGGCCATCAGTCCCCTAGAACTTAGAAGTAATATAACATAACTAACCTAAGGACATCACACAATGCCATGCCCGAGGCAGGATTCGAACCTGCGACTGTAGCTGTCGAGCAGTTCCAGACTGAAGCGCCTAGGACCGCTCGGTCAATCCGGCCGACTGCTTGTCATCAACTAGCTCGTACGAACATCGAGCATGCCAGTCTTGTATCGTTACTGGTGAAGAGGAATGGTATCTTTGTACCAACATAAGGAAAAGAAAGGAATGGTTGAGCCAAAACAAAGCAGCAACTCTTTGTACAAAGACCTGTGCGTATCCACAAAAGATTATGTTATGGTTCAAATGGCTCTGAGCACTATGGGACTTAACATCTGAGGTCATCAGTCCCCTAGAACTTAGAACTACTTAAACCTAACTAACCTAAGGACATCAGGGCGCTGATGACCACGCTGTTTAGCGCCCGTAAACCTCAAACACACACAAGGACATCACACAACACCCAGTCATCACGAGGCAGAGAAAATCCCTGACCCCGCCGGGAATCGAACCAGAGACCAGAAAGATTATGTTATGCGTCTGGTGGAACAGTGACAGTGTGATATACTACGATTTGCTTTACGAGGTGTTAACATCATTTATTGTGAACACCTGAGACGTCTTACAGAGGCAGTCCAAGAACAACGGGCAGAAAGAGTGCGTGAAGTGATGCTAGCTACTAAACGAGTAACACCCTCCCGCATTCTGTTAGACTGACAGAAACACTGTACAGTTATTAACCTGATCTTGCACCCTCAGATTTCCACTTTTTCCGTTATTTATCGAACAGTCTTCAAGGAACTTCCTTTCCGGATTAAAATGCGCTCCTATCATGGCTAGACGAGTTCTTCGCCTCAAAACGAAGTGATTTTCTACAGTCTCAGAAGCGAAAAATCACCTCAGCATTGGCAGATTGTTGTAAATAGTGAAGGGGAATATATTACTGATGACTAAAGTCTCTGTTGTGAGTATCTATTGTGTTTATTAAACTCATGGAAAAAATACGAACTTACGTCCCAACCTAATACGTTGGTCCCATCCTCCATCTAGTATCAGTATGATTTTGATGTGACAAATTAAGAGCAACAAAACGTACTATCCCTTGCGTCAGCTGGCGCGCTACACGGCTCGCTGAGCGGCGGATTTACGGCCTCGTCGACGATCGCTACTGCTGCTGTTGTCGCCACTGCAAGGGAGTCTGCCGCGAGTGTTTACTTCCTACTCTCGTCACGGGCAGGCTCGAACGGACGACCTTTGTAGCCTCAAAGTTACGAGAACAGCTGCTGGGAGCAGGTGGCAACGTGCCTCGTTGCGTGACTGCAGCCGTTACGCGAGCTCAGGGACTCCACTGTGCCCTACTGAGAGGCAACTTGTTTCAGTGGCACCGAAACTGCTCTCTCCGACGTGATCTTCAAGCTTTTTCGAAAAGCGTAAATGTAGACTATTTTGTGTTTGGTTGAACAGCAGCTGCAAATTTCATAAAACAAATCTTTTTCGGCGTGGTCTAGTCTTAAATTTTTTTTAGTGAACCATTTTATTCCGCTGTTACCAATAAATAAATTTCTCCCCGCCTTCATGCTTGTGTCTACCCCAACAACGATGACATCTTCCAGCATGATAACTTTCAGTGCTACAAGACTAAAAGTCGTGCTACGGTGGTTTTCGGAGCTTGAAAACATCTGTGGCACTCTCTGGCGCCAGTTTCGCGCCTACAAACCAACCTCCCGTAATTGCTTAACCTGTGCGCAGACATATGATGCCACATACCACTGGAAACCTATTAAGAAGTCGGCGAATCCATCCCACCTTGAACTGATACTCTATTGCTTGCAAAGGGGGACTAACACGCTATTATGCAAGCGGTCAAACTGATTTATGAAATATCGGGAGTGCTTTATGTCCGTTGCTTTCAATACGTAAGCGGATTATTTTCACTTCTTGTTTCATCAAATAATTAGGTGTTTGACTTTCGAGGGCACTGTTTGTGTTGAGCTAATACATTCAACTAAATTAATTAAATTTCTTTCGTACTACGGTGATGCACTCGCATTATTTGAGTAATAATTCTTCCTCGCAATCTCCTTTACATCTACATCTACATACATGCTCTGCAAGTCACCACACGCTGCATAGCGGAGGGTACGCTGTAGAACTACCACTCATTTCACTTCATGCTCCATTCGCAAATAGAGCGAGGAAAAAACGTCTACGTTCCTCCGCCACAAGCCCTATTTTCTCTTATCTTGTGTTCGTAGTGCGTAGGCGAGGTTTAAGCTGTTGACAGTAGTATTGTTCTAAGATCAATTTTGCCCTCCTGGTTAGTCGTGCGGTCTAACGCACGGCTTTCCGGGATGGTTTTTAGGCGGTTCTCCATTTGCTACGGCGAATGCTGACTGGTTCCCCTTATTCCGCCTCAGCTACACTATGTCGGCGATAGGTCCGCAAACAAGTTCTCCACATACGCGTACATCACCATTACTCTACCACGCAAACATAGGGGTTACACTCGTCTTGTGTTTGACGTTCCCTGGGGGGGGGGGGGGAGGGGGGGAGGTCCACTGGGGGGCCGAACCGCAGAATAACCCTGGGTTCAGTGTGGGGTACCGGAGGGCTGAAGTGGACTGCGGTAGTCGTCGTAGGGTTGTGGACCACTGCGGCTGCTGCGGGGACGTAGCCTCTCCGTCGTTTCTGGGTCCGTGGTTAATATACAGGGTGATTCAAAAAGAATACCACAACTTCAGGAATTTAAAACACTGCAACGACGAAAGGCAGAGCTAAGCACTATCTGTCGGCGAATTAAGGGAGCTATAAAGTTTCATTTAGTTGTACATTTGTTCGCTTGAGGCTCTGTTGACTAGGCGTCAGCGTCAGTTGATGCTAAGATGACGACCGCTCAATAGAAAGCTTTTTGCGTTATTGAGTAAGGCAGAAGTGAATCGACGACAGTTGTTCAGCGTACATTTCGAACGAAGTATGGTGTTAAACCTCCTGATAGGTGGTGTATTAAACGTTGGTATAAACAGTTTACAGAGAATGGGTGTTTGTGCAAAGGGAAAAGTTCTGGACGGCCGAGAACGAGTGATGAAAATGTAGCACGCATCAAGCAAGCATTTGTTCGCAGCCCAGGAAAATCGACTCGCAGAGCCAGCAAAGAGCTGCAAATTCCGCAATCAACTGTATGGAGAGTCCTACGAAAAAGGTTAGTTATGAAACCTTATCGTCTGAAATTGGTTCAAGCACTGTCTGCAGCTGATAAAATTAAAAGAATCGATTTCTATGATTTTATCCTTGCTCAAATGGAAACAGATGAATCTTTCGTTTCAAAGATTGTGTTTAGTGATGAAGCAACTTTCCACACTAACGGGAAAGTCAACCCTCACAATGTCTGTATATGGGGCACTGAGAATCCGCGGGAAACAACTCAGAATGAACGTGACTCGCCTAAGGTGAACGTGTTCTGTGCCATTTCAGCCAATAAAGTTTTTGGTCCCTTTTTCTTCGAAGGTGCTACTGTAACTGGACTACAGTATCTGGAGATGTTAGAGAATTGGCTGTTCCCTCAGCTCGAACAAGAAGCACAACAATTCATATTTCAGCAGGATGGAGCGCCACCACATTGGCACTTATCTGTCCGTAACTACCTGAACATCAACTACACGAGGCGATTGATCGGCCGCCAGGCAGCTCGTGACAGAGCACTTCATCACTGGCCTCCAAGAAGCCCTGATCTTAACACCTGCGATTTTTTCTTATGGGGGTATGTTAAGGATATGGTGTTTCAGCCACCTCTCCCAGCCACCATTGATAATTTGAAACGAGAAATAACAGCAGCTATCCAAACTGTTACGCCTGATATGCTACAGAGAGTGTGGAACAAGCTGGAGTATCGGGTTGATATTGCTCGAGTGTCTGGAGGAGGCCAAATTGAACATCTCTGAACTCGTTTTTGAGTGAAAAAAAACCTTTTTAAATACTCTTTGTAATGATGTATAACAGAAGGTTATATTATGTTTCTTTCATTAAATACACATTTTTAAAGTCGTGGTATTCTTTTTGAATCACCCTATACAATATAAGACAAGGCCAATTTCAACGCCGATTTTCTAAATTTTCTTAAAAGCTTTCCTCTAAAATATCGCCGCATCCCTCCAGGTTTCCTCATTTGAGTTCTCAAAACAAATCAGTAAAAAAAGGAAAAAAGCTTCACGAATGGCTTACATTTCAAGAAGATAATGCCCGCCCACACAAGGCGAGAGTTTCTTTTGAATGTTTCCGTGCTTGTCGAACCATACCTTGGCCAGCAAGGTCGCCAGTTCTCTCGAACGTTTGGAGCTCGGGATTTTGACGATCTAACGCGCCAGTGGGACAGAATGCGGAACGATATCTCTCAGGTGGACATCCAACAACTCTATCAATTAATGCCAAGCCGAAAATCTATTTGCTTAAAGGAGAGAGATCGGTCAACGTATTATCTACTTTCTCAATTTTTGAAGCTCTTTCTCTTGAATAAATCATCAAGTTTTTCTGAAAGCGTAATCATTTTCTTATCTCACATCTACCGATTTCGTTTCATTCTGATAATTCCTTTCTATTTAGGCATTATTTCTTTATTTATGTGCTAGTGTCAGCTGGGGTACTGATCGATGCTACCGATAAAACTGTAACAGCCTATGTCTCAACTGCTTCAGTGTCTTCCTTTAATCCGACCTGGTGAGGTTCCCAAACATTCGAGCAGTACCCAAGAATGGGCCGCACTAGCAATCCATGTGCGGTCTCGTTTACAGATGAACCACATTTTCCTAAAAGTCTCCCAATGAATTGAAGTCGACGATTCGTCAGCCCCTCTGCAATCCTTACGTGCTCGTTCCGTTTCAGATCGCTTTGCAGAGCTACGCCTAAATATTTAATCCACCTGACTGTGTCAAGCAGTAAACTACTAACGCTGTGATCGAACATTGCTCACAGCATTTTCAAAAATTGCCAAGAAAGTAATGTACTCAAGAGTGGTTAGCCATCTCAGCAGTAATGGGATACTTATTAAATCGCAGTTTGGATTTCAAAAATGCTGTTCCACTGAGACAGCAATAAAAAGTTTCACTACCAACATAATAGAGTTTTTAAATAGTAAAATGTCACCAATAGGAATTTTCTGCAACTTATTCAAAGCGTTTGATTATTTGAACCATGGCATTATGTTACAGACATTAGAATTATATGGTATAAATTGAACAGCATGTGAGTGGTTTAAGTCATACCTACAGACCATGACGCAAAAAGTTTCTTTATATGGTTAAAATGATTTAAGGAAGTTCCTCACTTCATCTAACTGGGATGAAATTAGATTAGGTGTTACACACGGTTCGATCAAGGGTCCCGTTCTGTTCTTGATGATCTCAATCCTTATCTGAAACAAGAATCTAAACTGACACTGTTTGCTGATGATGCAAGCATCATTATTAATCCTGTAAAAGAAACTCCAATACGAAAGGATACAAATAATGTCTTTGGAAAAGTTATTGATTTGTTTTCTGCGAATGGGCTTGCTCAGAACTTTGATAAAACACAGTACATCCGATCTTCTACTGCGAGCAGTACAGTTCCTTCCATGAATGATACACATCAACAGAGGTCAGCAAACAGGGTGGGGCATACTAAGTGTTTGGGTGTACATACAGATGAGAATCTTAATTGGAAAATTTGTACTTTGGATCTCCTAATGCGACTACTTTCAGGAACTTTTGCAATCTGAACAATTGCTAATTTTGAGGCTGTAGAAATTAGCAAGATAGAATACTTGGCATACTCTCACTCTCTGATGTCATATGGAATAATATTTCGGGGTCACTCAACACTTATGCAACACTGGTCCAAAGAAAGTTATTAGAATAATGTGTGGGGCTCATAGCCACACTTCTTGTCACCATGTCTTTAAAAGCTTATGAATTCTTACAACAGTCTCACAGTACATTTCCTCAGTAATGAAACTTGTTCTCAACAATTTTAAAAATAAATTGGAATCGTATCTCCTTGACAACTCCTTCTATACCATAGACGAATTCTTGAATAGGAGTAAATAAATCTATATTTATAATATATGCATTTTTTGCCATTGAAGGGAATGGGGTTAGCAAAAAAAATTCTTTATTCATGTGTGCGTTTCTTATACCATTGACACGTTCCACATCATAACGGTTACCTGACATTGATCAATGGAACACGTAACTAACTGATTTGCTACTCATAGGCATTAACTTACACTTTTTTACATTTTGATCTAGCTGCCAATCACCACATCAACTAGAAATTTTGTCTCAGTCATTTTGTATTCTCCTACTGTCACTCAACGACGACACCTTCCCCTATATCACATCTTCATCATCAACAGACAACCACAAATTCTTTCTCTCTTTGTCCGCCAGATCATTTATGAGAATAGAGAACAATATCGGCCCCATCGTACTTCCCTGGGGCATCCCTGTCGATATCGTTGTCTTTGATGAACACTCGCTGACAACGTACTGGGTTCTATTACTTAAAACGTTTTCGAGCCACTCACGTATCTGCGAACCTATTCTGTATACTTGTACCTTTGTTGACAGTCTTCTGTGGGGAACCGTGTCAAATGCTCTTCGGAAATCTAGGAATATCCAATATGCCTGTTGCCCTTCGTCCATGGTTTGCCGGATCTCATGAGAGAAAAGGGTAAGCTGAGTTACGCACGTGTGGGGCTTTCTAAATGAGTGCTGATTTCTGGAGAGAAGCTTTTGCGTCTTAAGGAACTTCATTATATTCGCAATAGTAAAACGTTCAAGAATTCTGCGCCAAACTGATGATAGGTTGGTTGGTTGTTTTGGGGAAGGAGACCAGACAGCGAGGTCATAGGTCTCATCGGATTAGGGAAGGACGGGGAAGGAAGTCGGCCGTGCCCTTTGAAAGGAACCATCCCGGCATTTGCCTGGAGCGATTTAGGGAAATCACGGAAAACCTAAATCAGGATGGCCGGACGCGGGATTGAACCGTCGTCCTCCCGAATGCGAGTCCAGTGTCTAACCACTGCGCCACCTCGCTCGGTCTGATGATAGGGATACTGGTTGCAATTTTACGGATCAATTATTTTTCCCTTTTTACCTACAGGAGGCAACTGCGCTTTCTTTCCAGTCGCTTCGGACCCAGTAGTGGACGAGAGGTTCACGATAATCGCCCACCTTTCGGTGTACTTCCATACCATTTTTCTAGTGGTGGTATGAAGATCCTACTCCACTCAATCGACCACATCCTCACCACTTATTAGAAGAGTCCAAAATTACTGACCATCATAAGGTAGTCGATTATCAGGAGGAATCGACGTCACAAAATGTACTTATCAATAAGAGATTTCTCTCTCTTTGTCTGCATCCACCAAGGGCAACTTAGTCTTCATATGACAATATGTGGAGTGTTTATGAAGTGTGAATATGGCGGTCGATGCCAAAGATGGATGAGAAGTTAAGCCTCTGAGGTCATGCGTACGTTGGACACTTTCCCATTCGTAATGTCATGTGTGTGTGCTTAAAATATTTCAGTGCAGACACTGCTGTCAACCAGGATGGGTTATTTGCCTGCCCACGACTGCCACACGGTAGTTACTAGCCATGACCAGCAAGAACTGCCCGAGCAATCGACAAGCCTCAGCCGCCAACATGACATAACGGTTTAATGCAGGCAGTGCCAGCGGTAGTTTGGTTACCATGGCGCGGCATTTATTAGTTTCCAAGGCATATGACAGGAAAAGAGCAGCGAAATTACTTTTGTTCAGGAAGTATTAGAATAACGGTCACAGAGCATGTCTTAATTTGGAAATGTTGTACACATGACCCCGTATAATTTTTTTCTCTATTTTAACTCAACTGTTGATAAGAAAAGATCGTTAGAGGCATACATGGAGTTGAGTCGCTAGCGCTGTCTCCCCCCCCCCCCCCCCCCCGAAATCTTTGATATTTAAAAAGCGAGAGAATGATGAATGGTTGGCAACCGTAAAAGCGTTCCTTGGAACACTACCTCTGTCTTTGTCCGTTGAAGTAACAAAGATTTGTCGGTATTTCTTCCCATGCGACGAATTTCTATAGGGTATCATTCTATAAGGATCGCAGAAGATTCTCGTTCGACAAGTGACAATCCGTGGGAAGAGTAATAACCTGGCAGCAGCATTCTACTTTCGAATCAACCCTTCAGTCTTTATAGGTCTTTTAGGTTTAACCGTTCTCTGTCAGTGTCTATTAGTAATCAAACTGGAATTTAAGTGCCAGCGGGTTTTACGCTATCCGATGGCACACCAAAATTCCTCATACGGAGACACCTGATAACCATCCATAAATAGCTATCAACATCTCCCACCACCTCTACTGAAACGTCACATTAGAGATCTACTGCACATTCATATTATGCAAGCCACTGTAGAATGAATGGCGGAGCGTGTTTTGTACCAACATGAGAAATTTTTTGTCGTATTCCAGTCTGGTACTGAGCGAGAGGAAATACGCTGTACCCCCACATACGCTTTCTAAACTTTCTGTCTTATTCTCCCTCCTAAGATTCTCTCCCCTCAAGTTATAAACGCTAGAGCATCACTACAAAAAGCTCCTGTGAAATTACGTTCTTGATCATGCAGGTTTACAAAGATTCTGTTGGTGACCTCACAATACCACTACTTCGTTCTGAGAACAGCATTCGTCTTGAATTAAGGACAGGTGAGAAGTCAAAGACAGTGAAGCATGAGGTTGACTGATAAAGGTTCCGTAGATTTGATGCTTCGTTAGTGGGGTTTGAAACGGTGGACTGCTTGCCAAAGAGACTCAGTAAAAGATACTGAAGTGTGGTTCGCAGCTATAAGTAAACCTGCCCATCCGATACCACTTTCGCGTGTCATACTTACGATGTTTCAGCGCAGAAGGCTGTGAAGATAATATGTAAAGTATAGTGTGATGTTTGTGTTGATTATGACTTTGAGAGAGTTACAACCAAAACGCTGGCATTTAATCTACTCCTGCCTAATAACAGAATAACATGGGTATGGCCACCTAACTTAAGATCTTTCTGGGCAGGCCAGATCACCATGAACAGTTCTCATGTTCTGTCTACAAGACACAAAACTAGTCTAGTTACCAAGAACTGTTCACCATTGCTTCAGATATGCTTCTCCAGCCAAATAATGATAGTGAAAATATTCACAACCACTGTCAGTCGAAACAGCTACTTTAATGCCACCTCTCGCCAACGAGGGTGAGGAACAGTTTTATGAAGAGCTACTAGAGGAGCAATTGCATTCTTTGATGCCTGTCACATGTTGTAATACCGTGGCGTATGGCAACAGCAATACTTACTCTTCCATATGAGAATCGATTCATTTGATGAGCATTTTATGGCCAAAGCACAGATGCAACTGCTCATTCGTTTCTTTTTTAACACGAAAAAATTCGAAATTTAGTAGATTATGAATCTCAGTGAAAGTGTGGGGACTACGCACTATCAAATGTTTGTTGATAAATGGAAGCGTGTATCTGGTGGACGATTTTGTAAAGTAGCCTATGACTAATGAAAGACAGTGTCGTGGGTTGGCAATAAAATAATGCAAAAATGTAGTTTATAAATCCGATGCACCTGATGATACAGACGTAACAGTCTGAAACGTCTTAAGTAATCATAAAATAAAAGTGACTAGTTACAGTTTCCTTTGTTTGAGTTGACAGTTGTGGATCGTTGTGGAAGTCAGGTCGCACGCAGCTTTCTTTCACTGCGACACATTACAAAGCTTTGAGTAAGTTTCCAAAGTGAGTGGATGCGTAATTCTCCAGAGACCTTTTACCTACATACAAAACACGAACCAGATAAGACTATTTCATTTTTCTAGCTGCTCGGAGGGGATGCACTTATTTACGTATGTTCCGAATTTTTTGCTTCTTAATATAGAGCTATTTTCAGGAACACTCATCTAAACTGAATTTTCTCAATTTGAGAAGGGCGTTCTATTGAATTGGTAAAGACCATTCAACAGCCAGGATCGCATACAACTTTTTGTTTTTATTTAAGACAACCAGTTTTAACAGACTACACTGTCATTTTTACGTCTTAAAATGTTTTGTTTTAATTGTAAGACATTTTTATTTTACGATGACCTCACGCACAAGATGTCAAGTGCATAAAATGCTATTTTAATCGACTTGGTATCATGTGCATAAGGTCACCATAAAATTAACATGTCTTACAGCAAAACATTTTAAGTCTGTTGAAACCGGTTGTTTTAAATTAAAAAAAATGTTATTCAAGCTTGGCTGTTGAATGGTTTTTAACTTATTTAAGTGAAGCTCATTTGCACTTGAGGAGCAAATTACTCTCTCAGTTCTTACTTTACGAGTGTCAACCTAAGAACAAGTTTAGGCAAACAGTTGGTGAATGATTAACTCGGAGCACACTGACAGATAATTTTTTTTTTAGTCTCAAGAAATTTCTGACAACTTGAAAAAAACTAAAATATGTGGAAGATTAGTGGAACCATCTACAATCTCCATTCAGTTGTACAGGCTGCAGATGGATCTCGTATTTGTTGTTTGTAAGAATGAATTGCTTAATCATAACAGATTTTTGGGGGAGTACAGTTAACGTGACAATATCGAGTTACTCATGAAGATTGATAACTTATTAAAGAATAATTCGACGAATACATACTGAAAGAAAAAAAAATCAGTAAACGACCTTTCCTCCGCTGATATTAGCGTGTAAAGGTGTCGCACGAACCATTCTGTCGTGGATAAAAACGACCGGAGATAAATAATGTCAGGATAGCATTTTCCGCGGCGTTTTATGCAACACGTAGCTCAGCGCTGCGGTCAGTCGCCCTGTGTGGTAGAGATTACGTCAGCTTACCTGCAAACGTTTCACCTTTCGCCATTCCGCGACACCTAAGGCGCTGTTCGTACTACACCGTACACCGCTGGCTCTGGGCACACGACACGATGCGTATCTGCGCGCTTACTGTTGGACGCGAAGCTGACCGTAGCTAGGCAACAAACCGTCGTTATTTTCATCGTCATTGTTCGATTCGATTTTCGGCGTCCGTGCCTTAACGGTTTCGATGCAGCGTCACATTCCAGCAGTGGTCCTTTCCACCCTTTTAATCACCCGGCCTTGAATTTTATTTTCAGTTTCCTGCAAATAACTTGAAATAGTGACTGAAGCCTACGTGTTCTGTAATTCTAAAATAGTTTCACGTAGTTTTAGTATGAAGATTCCGTCATTATTGCTGATAGAGCACACTTATCACTGTTGTGAAACCGAATAGAGAAGCATCAAAAGAGAAAATAATAAATTATGTTAGTGTGAAAGTTGCTGACTGATTTTGCACAAATGGCCTAGCGTATTGAAAAATCATAGAACATTCAAGTTTGCACAATGAGAAATACCCGACTTCTTATTAACCTAGTATATCAACGAACAATAACAAAATGGGTAGAAAATAATAAGGTCTTAGGTGTGCGTGAAAAACAAAACTTAAACTGGAAAAACCATACCGCAGACCTGACAAAACTTTAAGATTCGGCTACTTTTGCCCTAAGAATAATTGCCAACCTCCAGAATATAGACTTCAGGAAGTAAAAATATTTTCCATATTATCATTCACAGATCCCTTATGGGATGTTATTCAGGGAAGAGTCCTCACTTAGGCAAAAATTGTTCATTACATAAAAGGAAGTAATTATAATTATGTAAGTACTTCATGCAGCAAATGTTTCAGCAGCTGAGAATATTAACCACAGCCTCACAGTATACTTATTCACTCATCAAATTTGTTGTGAACAATACATCTGAGTCTGATAGTGACATAGATATCCGAAATACACCATGATCTGCATTGTACTTCAATAAATTTAACTTCGGCACAGAAGACGTGAGACGGCCGTGGTGGCCAAGCGGTTCTAGGCGCTTCAGTCCAGAACCGAGCGACTGCTACGGTCGCAGGCTCGAATCCAGCCTCTGGCATTGATGTGTGTGATGTCCTTAGGTTAGTTCTAAGGGGACTGATGTCCTCCGATCTTAAGTCCCATGGTGCTCAGAGCCATTTGAACAAAAGAGGTGAAACTCTTCGACGATGTACTAATGGAAATATCATGTGTGGCAGATATACGTTGGTGTGACTAACGTAAGGACTAAAGCAACCTCCGCAGTATGCGTCACTGTGAAGCAACAGCAAACGTGAACGATTTATGGCAAGAACAGCTACAGCTACAGTATAGTACAGTAGAGTACAGAAGGTAACTGATACGAAAACGCAATGAGACTATCAGAAATTACACTTTTATTCAAAGACAATAATTACGCTGAAGACATGATGATTTATGGAGGTTCCCTGGACATTACAGAAGGCGGGTCATGGTTCTTCACAGGCTATGTGATCTTCACTGAGGGCAGTGCACGCAACGGACGTGTCCGCATGCTTCCCACGAGTTTGGTACGGTGTTCCAGTGGTAGGGCGTTCAGTTGCTCCACCTGAGCGTTTGACAGCCGGTGGAACATCGTTATTGCTTGAGGACGTGCTGCAATACGTTCCCCAATGGATCCTGCATTTGCTCGTTGGGGTTTAAGCCGAGGGAACGTGCAGACCGGATATACTCTTGTTTCAAGAGGTCCTCCACCCTGGCAGTTCGATGCGGTTGTGCATTGTCATCCATAAAAATGAAGACAGGGCCGAATTCATCACTGAAAAAGCGCAAATGGAGGAGGCGTACAATGTTGCAATACCGTTGACCAGTGAGTGTATCGCGTACAAAGATTTGGAAGCCGGCATAAAGCCTACACCATAACACACGGTTCTCGCCGCAGAAGTTTGAAATGATTCAAATGGCTCTCAGCACTATGGGACTTAACTTCTCAGGTCATCAGTCCCCTAGAACTTAAAACTCTTTAAACCTAACCAACCTAAGGACATTACACATATCCATGTCCGAGGCAGGATTCGAACCTGCGACCGTAGCGGTCATGCGATTCCAGATTGCAGCGCCACAGAAGGAAAAGCACTTGTAAATGGTCAGCATGTAGCCATGTTTACAAATTAATTTGATACGTGAATGTAAAAGACTTTATCCATATCATTACAATTCATCGTGCTAATCGTCCCCGGAAACTAGAAATAACTAACAAAATGGCTATCTTACAAAGTGGCTATCGTCAGTGAAAATGAGCAAGAACTGAAGAGTTGTTGAATGGAATGAAGCGTCTAGACAGCACATGCTATGGATTGAAAGTAAACTGAAGAAAATAACGAGGAGTAGCATAAATCAGACTGCCGTTAAACTTGACAGCAAAGTTGTGGACCACGTATTAGATGGGCTGCAGCAATTCTGCTACCTTTGAAGCACAGTAACACAAGGCGGACGCAGCAAGGAGGGCTTGAAAAGCAGACCAACTCACGCAAAGACGGCTCTATTGGCCAAAAGTAGTTCACTAGAAGCGAACACAGGTCTTAGTTTCAGGATTAAATTTCTGAGAATGTAGGCTTGGTGTTCTGGGAGTCTTTCGCAACGGCATACATAAATAAAACGTTCTCGATTTTCCAGCCGAGTAAATTCGAATAAAATCCTCGAGCTTTGTATGGCCATCTCCGCCATCGTCGTCAGGAATTCACTGACTGCCGTGGCTGTTTTTTTTCTTTCTTTATTGTTATTTTAAAGCCTGTACAACAGGCAGGCTGTCAGCAACGTTCTATGCTGCTCTTCAGCCAGAGGATTCACAATGAGGAAATACAGAAAGATTACACATACGTTACAGAACGGTGGGCAAGAAAACAGTTGACACAGAAAGGCAAACACGGAGCCGTTCGCACTTGACGATAGTCCACACTGAAAACTGGTGACACGACGCACAAACACGGAAGACGGCGATGGCACAGGTGAACGATGGAGTGCGACGGTGAACACTGAACACTAAACATGACGGCACACACGAGACACTGATGGCGATGATCTCCGGCGCACGAAAGTCCACGTAGCGTGTGTGAGTCCGGGGACCTGCCAAGAGGGGAAAAGGGGTGGGGGGGGTGGAGAGGGGAGAACAAAGACGCCAATGGCTGAGGACATGAGAGGAGGAGTAGAGGGACAGGGGAGGGGAAGCCTGGGGGAGGAGTGGGGAGAAAGGGATGAGGGAGGGAGGATGCCCAAAGGAACAGAGACAGGAAGAGGGAAGGAGGATCAAAGTTGGTAGGAGGGGTATATGGAGGGAAGGAGGACATCATCAGGGAGGGGGAGCTGGCGGAAGCCACCTTGGGAGAGGGTAAGGAGGGTAGAGAGATGGAGACCGGGTGGGACGTGGGAATACAGGCGCGGCAGCGGGCGGGGGCGGGAGAGGATGAGCGAGACAAGCGGGTGAGGAGGATCGAGTTTGCGTGATGTGTACTGGATCCTTAGCCTCTCAAGGAAAAGGAGGAGGTGGGAGAATGGAATGAGATCATACAGGATCCGCGTGGGGGAGGGGAGACGGATGCGATAGGCGAGGCAGAGAGCATGGAGTTCAAGGATTTGGAGGGATTTGTAAAAGGTAGCGGGGCCAGAGATCCAGCCCGGATGGGCGTAACAAAGGATAGGGCGGATGAGGGATTTATAGGTGTGGAGTATGGGGGACGAGTCTAAACCCCACGTACGACCGGAAAGGAGCTTGAGGAGATGGAGACGGGAGCATGCCTTGGCTTCAATTGTCCGGAGATGTGGGGTCCAGGAGAGTCGACGGTCGAGGGTGACGCCAAGGTACTTGAGGGTGGGGGTGTGGGCTATAGGACGGCCATAGACGGTGAGATAGAAATCAAGGAGGCGGAAGGAAGGGGTGGTTTTGCCTACAATGATCGCCTTGGTTTTGGAGGGATTGCCGTGGCTGCTACGGTTTCTCGCTTTTATAGGCACTATGACATCATCCGCAGCCAATCAGATCGACCCAATGCGGAGCGCGCGCGCGTTAAGTCGACCCGGGCAGCTAGCAGAGCTATTACCCGTGGCAGCACCTGTGACGTCCGGTGGCGCCAGGGGCAGGCGCCACGTTTGAAACTGCCGCTCCCGCGTCGCGCATCTGTCTTTGCTTTCTTTCGATATCCAACGCCCGTCCCCATGCCCTTCTGACTATGTATCCCTGGTCTCTGTTGAAATTGTTGTTGTTTAAATGAATCTCGACCGCCACCTTTATAACGGAGTCCAAATATGTAGACGCATGAGCCAACACTTTTGTATTTTCGAACTGTATTTAATGTCCGTTTTCTAGACAGTGATTCGCTATGGCAGACTTGTCGAGCTCCCTTTGTTTTATATGGCGCTTGTGCTAAGTACAACGCTAAGCAACCGTGCGATTTTGTTTGTCCAATATACAAGCTGCCATATTCACAGGGTACACCATACACACCGAACACTCGAAGAGCAATGTTGTCTTTAATAGGGCGCAACGTATCTCGTATCTTAATGTATCTCGTATCTTCATGTAGGCGTGGAGTGCATCATTGATCAGGTGTGAATCATGGGCAGCGGGGAAAAAGGAAGAGGAGAATCCGTGCATCTAAGAAAGGTCGTGCTGCAGAAGTATGCGACAATCAGGCAGACTGATAAAGTAAGGAAACGAGGAATCTCTCCGCAGCATCGACGCGGAGGAACGTGTGGAAAACATTGACAAGAAGGGACAGGATGACAGGATATTTGTTAAGAAATAATGCAGTAGCTCTCGTGATACTTCACGAACAGTCGATCGTAAAAGCTGTAGGAAAGACAGAGACTGGAATACATCCAAGAAATATTTGAGGACGTAGATGGCAAATACTACCCTGAGATACAGTTAGCGCAGGAGAGGAATTATCGGCGGGCACCATCAAACCAGTAACGAGATCGATAACCGAAAAAAATATAACAAACGTAAGACTAAAGCAAACCTTAGTACATCATTGAATATAGAAAGGTGTTCAGATAAGGGAAAAACTGAGGAAACTGAGAGATGTGATGGAGAAATTGCTTAAATAGCCACCACGTTCGGTAGATTTGGTTACACTTTCTTCAGAATATACCCACACATAAAGAACTATGTCACGGAAGACTTTTTGAGTCCAAAGAACAATTCATTTATTTATGTAGATATTTATTTCACCTGACAAGATCAGGTCATGTTTGTCTATTCTTGCGTCCAAACAGATATTCTTAGAGAGATAATAATGCAGCGTGAACAGCAATAATGACAATAAAAATAAAGGCGTCTATAGATACAAGGTGTACAATTGGGAAGTGGCGTCAGAGAAAGCAGCACCTGAAGCCCAAAGGCCAAAGTGGACGGAAGAAAGGAAGA